>NW_010315781.1:0-41650 GCF_000700745.2 Antrostomus carolinensis
GAGGAGCGGGTGGGTGGGTTTGGCGGTGGGGAAGGGCTGGTGGTGTGTCAGTGTTCCGGCGCTGAGTCGGCGTGGTGCCCGGGGTCCTGCCTGCCGGTGGAGAGCGAGGGAGGATGCAGTGACATCTAGTTTGTGTTATATGCTTGCTGGTGTTAACAATAACAGAATGCTTCTTGCTAGTAACCTTCTGTAGGTCACTCCTAATTGTGGCGTTAATTATGATGTGCTTCCCAACATTTTGTGTCTTAATTCTTAACACTCAGTCAATTATTTAGGAAATGGACCTTTGCAGATATTTGAAAATGCATAGGCTTGCTAAAAGTGAGAGTTCAGGGTGTCCACCTCTGCCTTTCATCCCCATGATGTAGGGTCTGCTGATTGCTGCGTAGGGTTACAGCAGCGATGAGAGACCCAAGAGATCTTAAACTTTGTTTCCATGTGTTTTGATATTCCTAGTTTTACAAGAGAGGAAAAGATGAAATTTAGCAGTTTAAAAATGTAGATGACAACTAATTTTTTTTTCTTTTTTCTTAAGAGAAGGAGAAAGTATCACAAGTGTGGAGGCTCCCAGGACGCAGCAATTCATTGCTTTGTTTTGCCATTTTTAGGAGCAAAGTGAAAAACTAGATTCTGACTTTTCTGGTCAAAAAGAGTCTTAAGTTTATGTCATTGTTGCAGATACACAGGTTTACTCTATTTTTTAAATAATTTCTTAGCTTTTTCTAGAAAAGCTGCATTATATTGCCTTCAATTACAGGACACGTATTGTGGCTTTGACTAGTGGATATCTTTTGAATACAATATTTTTCAGACTGGGCCCTGGAAGAAGTGAGCTCTGTTTTTTTATTCTCTAGTGCCTTTTTAAGCCAGATGGTTGAGAGGTGCTGCTGCTTTTGATGCTTATCACTTCCTGAAACAATTAAAGAACAGTAATATCCTTATTCAGGAAAAAAATATTGAAAAGCAAGAAGAGGTGACTTAGTTTCTTCCCAACTGTCCGTTGAAATAGTGGTTGGTAGAGCTATCAAATACAATAGCAAGATGTTTGTTGTCCTGTTTTAACAAATTGTGTATGATATTGACACGGAAATTAGAGGAAATTATTTCCATTCTTGATAGTTGTGAACAAAACTTTTTACAATCGTGCATGCAGAACCACGCTATGTACCATATTATGGATTGAACACTCAGGAAGCTTCACCAAACAGCACTAACACTGCACAACAGGAAGGGCTGCAAATTCAGAAATGCCAGTTTTTGGGATGCACATGGCTTTTTAATGGGAGATACTCCCAGTTTGTTTTTAGCTTGGGTGCTCTGACTAAGACTTGATGTGAATTGTAGGAACAGATCTTTATGTGCTGGTAAGTATTCAGTGTGATGGAGTCTTTGAGGAGTTTCACAGCCAGAGTTAAGAAAGCTTCTACTCAACATGGGCGAGATGCCCCCCAGACTTCAAAGGAGAACCTCTCATCCCCTCTCCCCTTTTGTCTTCCATTTGGAGTGGTGGAAGTTTTGTAAATGTGGTAAGCAACTGGAAATAAATAGATATGTTGGACAAATTCAATAAACAGGACAAATAAGTCTTCTCACAGCATTCTGTCTTTAATATCAATAATTCAGTATTTCTTTTCATCAGGAGTTGGTAGTGTGGATTTAGTGGAAAGGGCCTTCTGAGATGCAAAAGACAATGTGATGCTCCGTTTCCACTGATGTAGCTTATAGCTTGACAAACATTTCCTTTGGGGCCACTTCTGATGTAAGCAGCCCTCTGGTTTCCAAGTCCGTAGTAGCCCCTCAGCTGTACCCGTGCAGCAGTGTGCACAGCTGCAGGGAACCCTTCTGAATTAAATTCAGATTTCACAGTTTGTTTGCCATACAGTTGCACAGGTTTGTGGTCGGGGGAGACCAAGCTACTCTAACGTTGGAAAAAGTACTTGCCAAACTGTGACCGTAGTAGTTAATCACTGTAGACCTTTAGGCCTTTGAAAATCTTGTCCTTTAGTGTTTTGTGCTTATAGTTCTGACATGTATATACAATTGATGTCTTCATTTTTTTGTGAGTTATGTAAGAACATAAAAATGACTGTACTTGGTCGCATTAAAGATCCCTCTAGCTCAGTATCCTGCCTCTCTGAGCTGCCAAAAGCAGATGCTTGGAGAAGAGTATAGTGTATGTTGAGGAAATACCTCTCACAGCCTCCAGTAATTTGTGGCTCACAGGTTTCCAGAACTAGAGGTGATGTTTGTTTTTAGTGCCCCTGGTGGGTTTTTTCTTCTGTGAGTTTGTCCAATCAGTATTTGAAGCCATGTGTACTTGTAACATCCACAACTTCCTGTGACTGAGTGTTGTAAGACTTAAACACATTTTGTGTGGAAAAAACACTTCTTTTTGTTTGTTTTTGAACTTTCTACCTGCTTGTTTCATGCCTTGTTTGTTAATTCTTGTATTGGAAGGGGCAGTGAAAAAGAATATCCATGTTCTATGTGGCTTATGGCTTGGGAACTTTTTATTTTATTTACCATCCCTTTCTTGTAACTTTTCCAGAGAAGTTTTACAAATAAATGGCTCTGTCCTTTTCATCGTCCATGCTGTTTTCTTTGTAACTTTTGCAGGTCTGTTCCTGGTGGAGATAGTGGTGCAGGGATCAGAGGAGCAGGGCTGGGGAACAATAACCGGGACTGGCTACAGTATTTCAGTGTATGACACCCTGTAAACTTACATAGCGTATTAAGTTTTATTCTTTAATCTTCTACCCACTCTTTCTTGATGATCTTTAAGCGTGGAGTTGGCACTTTCATGAAACTGGCTATTATAACTGCTCTTTGAAGTGGTAACAGCTAGTTCAGAATTTGTCATTGTGTATATAAATTTAGGATTTTTTTTTTTATGCTATGCATCACTTTACATTTATCTCCACTTACTCTTACCTGCTATTTTACAGCCCACTTCAACAATATCATTAAGATCTTCACATCTTTGACCATTGCTTTTGCAACATTGAATAACTTTAAGCATTGTCAGCAAACTCCATCACAGAAGTGATAAGCTTCTTTGCTACATTTTGCTTTAAAATGTTGAAGGTATTGATCCCAGAACAGATCCTTGTGGGACTTCACTGATGATCCTTCTTTTTTGGAAAAAAGGCCAATTGTGCCGTCTGCTTATTTCCTGTCTGTTAATCAGTCATTAATTTGTAGTTGAATTGTCTTTCTTATCCCATGACAGTTTAGTTTCATTGAGTGCATCTTTTGTCAAACACAGACCACTCGGGTTTCTGTAAAGTATGAGCTTAATCATTACATGTTTGCTGACTGCACTGAAGGAGAAAAATGGAAAGTTGAGATGAAAATTATTGTTGCTTAGGAGTGACAGTCACCCTTATCCAGAGGCATATTGTAAGCGTTAAGATTGTTTCCGTATCGCACTCCCATTATTAGTTTGAGACATGGTGGTACTTATTGTGAAAGATCCCATGTGGATCATAGCCAGTATTTGTCAGAGGTGCTTCTATTGGCATTTTCTGCTTCAGGTAGAAGTCAAAGGTCAAAGTTCTCATGTAAAGGACTCTACAGTGTCTGGAAGATAAGACTTGAGGGTGTTATGATGGAAGTATACAGGAACGTGGTTGGTGTATGGAAGGTAGATAGCAAACAGCAGCTGACTGTTTCCTCTAGTGTTAAGCTGGGAGTCAGGCTTAAAAAGAGAATCCACACAAAATGTCATATATGTATGATTTTTCTTTTTTTTGCCAAAGGATGCAAAAAGCATTCAGAGTTGAGGTAGTGGAGGAGGAATCTGGCAAAGATTATTAAATAGGCAGACTGCATCCACCTGAGGAAAAGAACTGAAATTGACTACCGTCTAGGAGGACATTAGAACAGGGCAAGTGCGAGGTGTTTCCCTTTGCTTGTCTGTAGGAAATGTCTTTGCTACTTGTGTAGGTTTTTTCCATGGGGAATAGGTGTTAGCCCGTCCCTAACAATCTGAATCCTGTCTTCCTCTGAAAGCAGGGGGAGAATACACAGATACGAGGGAAGCTGAAGTATTGTGGAAGGTCTAGGGGGGTGGTGGTTGAGGGTCAAAAGAGTAAAAATAGAGGACACTGAGCACTGAGTGTTGCTGAACAGCATTCTCTGCTCTAAAGGCATCTGGGGAACTAGTGGGTGCTGCCCAGTGGTGCTGTGCTCGGAGATGGGACAGCATGAGGGAAAGGAAACAGACCCCGTGCTTGTCAGCATTTTACCCTTGCTTCTGTCAGGCTTCCCTCTCCTCTGGCTGTGCATGGCCAGGGCTAGGACAGGATTTATGAGTAAATTCCATGAGTTTGTGATTTTGTAGGGTGATAAAGAGGTGAAGAGGAAAACAGTAGCAGAATCTCACCAAGCAGTTCAAGGGGCTGGTGGAGGGACTGCAAGGTGTAGAGGCAGGGTTTTGGGTTAGATGGACCCTTTGTCTTGTATGAAGTTTAACTTGGCTGCTACTGACAAAAGAGTTGGACTGAAATGTTGCTAAACTTGGAGGCTCCCCTGCTGCATGTGTGTTCATTGCGTGGGAAATGTTCAACTGCTGCCAACAGGCAAGCTGCATACATAATCTTGGGAAAGATGAAAAACCTCCATAGTCCTGGGCAGTTTTGTGTCGGGTGAGCCCTTTGTATAGGGCAGTCAGTGCAGTAGGCCATCTCCGTTCTGATGTGCCTGAAGAAGGGAGACCTGGTGTGTTCCCCAGACAGTGCACTTCATCATTTCTGCATTGAAAAGGAAGTATTTCCTGAGCTTTGAACAAGGTAACTGACTTAACAATCAAATAATTTAACTATTATAGTAATTTGGAACTGTAGTGCTACAGACTTTCTGAGAGTAGCAAGAGTATTCCTTTCTCTCCACGTGTCTTTGAAACTATGTAGATCTGTATGTCCTAAAGCCAAGATGGATTACTGTGGCTCTCCAGTGTGATTTCCCCACATGTGCATGCTGTGGAGCTTTCCTGAAAGATAAATTAAAACATCTCTCTTTGAAATTGATCTTATCCTAGCCTTAGACCATGGTGTGCCTGTCACCTCTTGAAAGTTCTGCCAGTGTTTAATTATTCCTGCAGTTAGGAAACTAAACATCTCACTTCAAGGCTAGTTTTGTCCACTGTCCAACTTTCAGCTGTGGAATATGCCTATGCTAGCACAGGCAGTAAAAATTCTCTACTCTCTGATATCTTTTCCATGTACAAGTGTTTGAAATGGAAAAATCTAGCTTCAGTTGGAACAGAGGACACTGATTTCTTTTGCTTCTAGCACTTTGTGCTTTCCCTCGATTGTTCTTTGAGTGGGTGCACCAAAAATGGGTAGTATTATGGCAGCAGCCTGGAACAGTGTGATCACAGACAAGGTTACTTCTCCACTATGTTTGGTACTTGTCTTTTTCCAGTTTGGGGATTGCATTACCACAGTTGGGTGTGTTGTATGAGAGAGAGTTCTGTAACATGCCTATGTGGATGTTTCTACTCCTGTATTCAGGATATCGTGCAAATTGGTCCAAGACTACTTACAAACATTAGGTTACAAGGCTTATCCCCTGTTTTTTGTTGCATTTATTTATTTATTTATTTATTTATTTTATTAGGTTACAAGGCTTATCCTCTGTTTTTTGTTGCATTTATTTATTTGTTTATTTATTTATTTTTTAATTGGAAGGAATGGCAAAGGATCTTTTCTACTGACTTCTCACCATGTTCATTTTTTTGGAAAGCAGTCAGTGACCGTCAGGGAGAAACTGGCCAAACCCCAGAGTGCTAGTCAGATTTGTTTTGCCTGCACAGCTGCAGAGAAGCTGTTACCATGCTTTCCTTGCTGCGTGGCAAGCCTGGAAATTGAAGAGATCTTTCTTTTTTCCTAATCAGAACTTCCGTGATGCAAATATAAGAAGTGTTTTATCTTTTTTTCTTTTCACTCTAGGTACCCTCGGTGCTATTAAAGGCAGTACCTCTATTGTGATGAGCCCTGTACATAGACTGCATAATAGTTTGGTATTTGGTTATTTCTGCCATGAGTCTTCCCTTTTATTTGAGAGGTGAAGCAGCAAGCTTTTAGAGCTCAGCTGACACTTTGCTTCTGAGCTTTCTCTACACCTCTGTCTCTCTGGCTGCTGATCAGAGCTCTGTTGCAGCTCCTGTTGTGATCCCTCAGCCATGGACCCTTGTGTTGACAGCTCACAACACTCAAAACTGTTTCTTCTAGCTTCATATCAAAACCTACAAGCTGAGATGAAACTTAAATTGGAAGAAGGTGGAAGTTTATTTCCAAAATTCAAGCAAATAAACAGAATCAAATGGACATATTGGTAGCAGTGCATATTGCGTTTGCAATAAAGTGTAGTTTTTAATATTCACATTACAGATTCCATAAAAGCAAATATAGATTAAACATAGACAAATATGTTCTGTAAGCATCATTGCCCCTTATCAAAGAAGGGACAGAGTACTGCTGACTTGCAGAAGATCAGGGACCATCTGTTTATATCAATACTAGCTACGTGTTTTGGGATGTTGTTGCTGTTTAGGGCTGGTTTTAGGGCAATTCTGTCCTGTGCCTCTTTCATCAAGGGAGCTAAAGAAAGTCTTAAGGAAGACATTGGTAAACACTCCTAAATGGCGAGCTGTGGATGTGACTTACCATTAAAAACTCAGTTACTGTTTGTAGAATTCAGACTTCCTTTTCCCTCCTCCCTGTCTTTGTTGCTGTCGAGCTCTTTTTCTCATTTCAGGGAGAGAGCGAAAAATAAGTGGTGTTGTTTGGTTGTTTTTTTTTTTTAAGAAGATGCCAAGTTCTAGCCTGTAAAACTTCTAATATGGTGAACCAGAGTCCAGAGTGTGTGATTGACTGGCAGGCATTCTTACTCATCCTCAGAATTTAATTTCTGAAATTTATCCCCTTCTCTGTGGAGAAATAAAGGTACTGAAGAAGCCAAAGCATAGCTGTGGAAGGAGGAGCTAGTCTCTATGACGTGTACGGTTCTGTCTCTGTTTTCTTCTCTGTCCTTTTCCTGAGGAGAGAAGAAAAGAAGCCAAAAAGAAGCCAAAAAACCCAAACCTCTCCTGTAGGTATGTCCTGTAGCTATGTCTTGCTGCCTTCCATAAGCTGATTCTTGTTGATGCCAGAGGTAGTCCTGCTTGGCTTCTTCATTAGCCATAGTTTTCCTTTCTGTATTTTGATCAGGCAGCGATGGCAGCTGCTGGCAATGTGTCGCTCCGAGATCACTTGTATGTTCACACTAATGTTTAGAATTAGGGAGGGGGGAAAAGTAGCTGAAAAAGAGTCATCTAAAAGCAGGCAAAGAGGAATAGAGTCAAGTGATCAATTCTGCAGTATGCTTGTTAGATAATAACAGATTTGAGCCAAAAGATTCATCTAGAAGCAGACAAAAGGGACATAAAGTCAAGCGACCAGTTCTGCCATGGGCTTGTTAAATAATAGCAAAATAGGGCCAAAGGGCACATGGCGCTTCTCTGGCCTGATATAATAAAAACATCACTTCCATCAAAGCTGAATATTAATGGACAAACCTAATTTGTTTAAATTGATTTGTGTAAATCAATAAGTAGGTAGGTGTTGGATCAGCAGCTTAGATGATTCAACTTGCCTATGTGAGATTTCAGTTTCCTGTCACAAGTGAAGAGTAAGAGCAAATATTGTGTATTGGCCACATTAATTTGATGATGTGCTGTGGTTAGTGGTTTTTTTTAGTGATGTACTATTTGAAGCCTGGTGAAAATGCTGCTCTTTGGAAGAAGCTGGGTCCATAGTCACTTGAAAAACATCTTCCTTTTTTCAAGAAAGTACAAAAATCTGTTTCAGGTGAGGAAAGTGCACCTTTTTTTTTGATGTCTTGGTAGATGTCACTCTTGGCAAGTTGATGCTCTGCAATATCTTACTGTATTAAAAGGATCTGGAGGCATTGTTTGGTTTGTAATGAAGTAGCTCTGTTTAAAACCTGCTTTAAAACAATTTTTTTTTACTTGCTCTTCATCTAAGCTGTGTTTTTTGTGATAGTGTATTATCTAACTTACAGCTTAGGTCCTGTGAACCTAAAAGCTAGTAATCTGTCAGAAATGATTTCCAAATGTTCTTTTGTTATAAATACACATTACAGCGCAGTGAGGGAAGAGGGTTCAAGGCTGGAAACCCAGCAATAATAAAGTGATCTAGCTGTCTAGCCTGTCAGTTCTTTGCCATTTGGAACTGCTGTAGAGTTAATGGAGGCCCGTTATTTACATGGGAGATAGGATGATTGCTCTGTTTCTTTCCAGGAAAAAAATAATGCCTTTGCTATTAGAACTGCATTGTAAATATTTTCACTTTTTGTTATATATACAGTAAACAATTTAACAATAAAATACTTTCTAAAACCTTTTAGTTGATCTGGATTTTCATGAATGTGAGAACAAGACAATGCTTTAAAACATTGAATGTACCTGTTTCAGTTTCCAGAAGCAGATAGCGCTGGTAAGGTTGGACTGTGGGGAGTTTAAGAATTTTTGAAATGTAGTTTCTGATTCAGTTGCAGTCCACACATGGCTTCATGAATGGTCTATATAGGATTTTTTCTCTGATATTTTTTACTAGTGTGACAGGTAATCCACCATAAAGACTTCCAACAATACAAAGCTAAAATAAGTTATTTAACTACTTAATTGAATGACATACGGATAATTTTTTTTTGACCTTTAATATGTCACACTAGTATTTCTGAAACTCTTCTTGTAAGTGTTTGGCGTCTCAGCTAATAGTAAAGATACTTAACAATAGTTGTAATAACAAGCTGGATTTCAGTGCGATTCCATTGCCTACACATTGTGCAAACATCCATCGATCCATTCAGGACAGATTTCCAGTAACACTTAATTTTGTTGATTATATGAGACTACATTCTGCTAGTCCTAATTTCTTGCAGTGACTGTGAGCTGTCTTATGGAAATCAGCTGGGTATACACCACGTGCACTTATCACTGTGATAATGTTAGCTGTAGCATGTAAGATTTTATTTTTTTTAACCATTTTGTAGGTCCTGCCATCCCTTGTTGATTTTTCCCTGTTGGGTTTGATGGAAAAGTTTGCAGACTAAGTTTATCTTCCATTACAGAAGAGAAAATACAGAATGTTAGTGGTAAACAAATACTGGCCTGCAGCATATGGAAAGCAGTTTTACTAAAGGCTAAATTATGTGTATGGCTGGACCAAAACTTGAGACACTTTGTCTTCTTTTCTTACTCCAGCCAAACAAAAACTAAGTGCAAAAGGTGCATCCACTAAGGGGTGAGGGGAATTCAGTTCTGTCTGCGGGATGAAACCTTGTGAAAACATATTGTAGCTGCATTTCAGGAAGCCTGAAGATTTTTATGAAATGTAGTACTTGTCAGATTGACTAAGTGATGCTCAAGCATGTTCTTCTTTTATCCTTCAAATATAAAGCTGTCAGGCTTCAAACTCAACAAGAATTATTAAAAAAAAAAAGAAAAAAAGAAAAAAAAGATTTTCTAATACGTCTTCTGGTGCTATCTGTAATAACTGGAACTTGATGCTGCTGCTTATGCACGCCTTTTTCAGGACACTGAGGGTCACATGCCTGCAGAAGGGCTGCGTAAACACCTGAGTAACACTCTACAAATGGTTTAAGCTTGGTTCTGTGCTTGCAGAAAAGTTATCTCCCTGTGCATGTTGACTTTCAGTTACCCCAGGTATTAAAACGTGGGATTTGCTTCTCTTTGCATTAAAGAGCGCACAGCTTAGAATAATCCAATTGCATTTCTCTGCACTCTTTCTTAAAATACAATTTGTCATCGCAAAGCAAGTGCACAAATCAGCAAAACTGCACATACCTGTGTTGTTTCTGTGGCTCTCGGAGCTTTCCGAGGAAGCAGGTACGAGACCCAAAGACTCCGACTTCACTAGTGCAAGGGAAGTGCAAAACTTGGGAAGGTGAAACTGGAAGAGTACGTAATGGAGACTTGTGGAGCTACTCAGGGAAAAATTGCACTGATGAGCAGTGAAATAATGTTTTGCATTGAGTTTTCTTGATGTTTGTTCTGTTAATCTCCTGGTAGATGCATGTTCTCTGTTCACTGAGGACTAGCTGGTAGGGCTAGCAACAGCTCTTCCCATGATTGTATTTTTTACCATTTGAAATGGAGTAAGACTCTAGTTTTATTTTAAAGAAGCCATTGTAAGGCCCCAGAGCAAGGAAATGTAATCTCAAAAATGGAATGCTTAATAATTAAAACAAGTTTGTTAGTCACTAAAATCACACCATGCAATCTTTGGTGTATTTACAAGCACTTCATTATCATAAAAATCACATTTTAATATGGAGCCTTACAAAAGACCTGTAAAAGGAAATCAGGTGGTCAGGACTGATGTTAAGTGTTCTGGACAGCACCAGGAGATCAGAGAGTACATATAATTAAATTATAGTCACTGTTTTAGAGGAAAACTTATAAACAAGTCATATAGTTAATATAGTGACTGTAGGCATTTAGGTGTTTAAACGTTTAGGCAGAGATAGATGCAGTGACATATTAGCAAATACCTCTTTCTCTGTTTTATTAAATGACTTAAATTGGACCCCTGCAGTGTGAACATGGGGGCAAAAATACGTGACCCTGAAAGTTAAATTATGCATTCAGTTAATTATTTGTATGATCTTTGACCTTTGCATTGATCCCTGTTTTAGGACAGAGGAGAATCTGTTTAGAGCATTGTTTTACCAATTTAGTGGACAGTTAAGCAGAAGTGTCTGCTGACTGTAGTCTTTCAGTTTGAGGCCTGGTGATGTTCATAAACGAAACAGTTGGGCATTGTTTTTATTATCACAGAATGTTGGGGATTGGAAGGGACCTCGAAAGATCATCCAGTCCAATTCCCCTGCCAGAGCAGGAACCTAAATGAGATCACACAGGAAGGCGTCCAGGCGGGTCTTGAATGTCTCCAGAGGAGACTCCACAACCTCCCTGGGCAGCCTGTCCCAGGGCTCTGTCACCCTCACAGTAAAGAAGTTTCTTCTCAAGTTTAAGCGGAACCTCCTGTGTTCCAGCTCACACCCAAGCAGAAGGGGAGGAATACATGGCTTGTCTTTGAAAAAATTTGGCTGCTGTTTCTTTTGGATGGAACTGGATTATGCTGCTTGGTGAGGAGAAGCTTTTGTGACAGACTATAGAGACTCTGTTTCTTTGTGCAGACATTGATAAGAATTGTGACAGCAGCGATATATAAAAGCATCCTGGGCAGAAGTAGGTTAAAGAGGATTCCTGTAGTGTTTTCTGGTTTCATACTTTTCTTTCTGCGCTGTGTGTGCTACTCAAGTGAGCTTTATAAATTAACATCAAGTATTAAAATTGTATTACACATCTGTCAGTAGTCATTGAATGTCTAATTAGAAGAGGCCCTTTAACTCACCTGAGCAATTCCCCTCCAAAGCTCAGTTCATGAGTTACCTTTGTCTTTTCTTTGTAGGCAGCTTCATTTGAAATAAGCCTTGGAACAGAAGCTGGGCATGGATTTCTCTCTTCTAACCCCCTTAGTCCTGGGACAGTTTTTGAGGGCTGTATCTCATACTGGACCAACAGAGACTTTTATTTGATACTGCACTTCAAACTTAATGACTCTTAACATTTTTCTTTGGAAAGTGTTTTTTTGAAAAGATGATTAAAACTCTGCACTATTAGTAAATAAGTCATTTTTATATAGCATGCACATTTTAATACACTGTATTATTGTTGATTTGCCAAACTTTGTGTTTTCAGCTAGTATTTTAATTGTTGTTACATATTTTATTGTGCTTTAGACATATAACATTCTATATTGTTTTGAGCTTAGAATAAAATATTAATATAGATAACTTCTCAGTTTTTGAAATGTGACCCAGAGCTTCCTGTCTGTGATGTATAAAATTAGGTGAAACTCTCTTCCAGGTCCCCTTGCTTTGAAGCAATCGTTTGTTTATGTAAACTGAATGAACTTTTAACCTGTCACTAAGTCTCGTTCATCTCCTTAGAAAAACAGAGTTTACATTTCCAATGAAAATTACTTGGTTGTAACTTTTATAGGCATTAAACAAATCTTACACAGTTGTAAGTAGGTATTTGATGTTCTTTTGCTCTTTCCAACAGTGAGACAATATTTGTAATGTGAACAAAAGTAAATATAGTTGGAGATCTGAAAGCTCAGTTATTGGAAGAAAATTTAGCGTCAGTGTTGCAGTGAATCAAGGCACCCTGCAGAATGTTCTAATAATTCTTTTTATAGCCAATATGAAATCGTAGGTCTTTTTACATGCACAGTGTAAGATACAGTTGTGTTTCTGCTGCTTGCCTGGTTCCTTAAGCAGTTCCCATTCTAGTCTTTCTTACAGCATAATTGTAAGAAAGGGTGTTAAATTCAGTTTTTTCTGTGTAATAAATATCTGGCAGACGAGAAAGGTTTTGACTTGTTGATACCATGGATTATGGTCTTTAGCAAATCTAAACTTTCATCTTTCTTTGGCTGTGTAAAATCTAATAGACGAGAACGTAGAAGATAAATGGGTGTTTGATCTGTAGGATGTGAAAGAAAACTTGCAGTAACACTAGTCAGTAATGTTGGGACACATCACATACTTGGCACATCTTCTGAGTTTAATAGAAGAAAATCTTCAGAGAGAAGGTGTTATTGATGTCTTATAACACCAAATTTTACTACAAGTAACATTTTTTTTCGGTCATAATTCTTTTAATCCTTATAGTACATCATACAATTCTAATGTACAGATGATGAATTACAGAGTTGTTCATGTTTTTTTTATCTGTCCAGGAGTTAATTTCCCTCCTCTGTACAACCTTTTTTATGTTTGAAATACTCATGCTAGACTACAAATGATAAAGGAAAGATGTGGCCTTTAACATGCAGCGTTTTTGTTCAGACTGGTTTTGTTTTCAATGTAACTAGTGAGCGTGTAGTGGGGTTTTGAGTCTTGATCTATTGATAGTGGTTTCTTTGAGCTTCTGTAAAGTTTGATACAGACTTTAGTAGAGACTCTGTTGGTCTTTCTGCCCTAGATGAAATTCTTTTGGCTTTAGGCATTTAGAAGCTGAATTCAAGAATTACACTACCCATTTGTTTCTTAGTAAGGAGATCCTGAAGTAGAATCAAGTACTTTGCTTGTGTAAACCATTTTGGTGCTATTTGTGTTTTCATATAAGGAGCAAACATTTGAGCTGATATAATTTAATCACAAATTACTTTGTCTTCTAGACTGTGGTTCCATTAGGAATAAAATCATTCTGCATCTCAGTGGTCCTTGGAAAGGAGATAAGTGTAACTAGTTGTAAATACTTTACTTTTGCTTTTTAGTGCCTGGGAGCACTTGGCAATAAAGTTAAGGACTTGGACTTCCCTGGTGAAACAACATTAAAGCTTCTAATTAATTTAGTTCTGATCGGACATACCTTGGAGTTACTTCCTGAAAAGTTAACAACAACAGAAAAATCTTCTCATTGGAGGAACAAGATAAGGAAGGTGTATTTCATAGTATAGGTTTGTGATGCTGTGTCTTTCAGGAAACATTATTTTTGTTTCTTTTTAACGGTGGGATTTTTTTTTTTAATAGAAGGATTTAAATCAATTTGTTTTGTAACTTTCCTGTCATCTGCATTATAACTGCAGATGAGTGTACAGAGGAAATTATAGGTATTGAGAATGTTAAATGTGTGCATGTGGCACTGTGTAATTATTGACAGCATCACTGTGGCAATAATGCTTAGCTTTCCAGTAATTTTGAAAACTTAATAAGATACTAAGTTAAGTTTATATATTTACTTTTTTGGGAATCTTGAGATTTATTGCAATGTTCTTCAAATAAATCTATTAAAGAGAAAAATATTTTAAAGCTTCTCTGTGTTTAAAGTACTGACATTTTTATATAATGTAATATACTCTGTAAAGCTTTTCTCTCTTTGATATAACGAACCAATATATTGTAGCCTCTAAGAGGCTGTGTTGATTTACTGTAATTTTCCTTGATTCTGCTGTCTCTGACATTTTTCAGGACGCTGCTGGCAAGTACACGACTTAAGCAGATAGAGTTAAGAAGAGTCTTAGTTGCAAGTTTTTATTCAGCCTACAATTTTGGTCACATTTGGGCTCACCTCAGTTTCATGGTAAACTCTTCCCTCATGGTGTCATGTTCAGGCTAGGAAGTTAAGGCAAATTTCAGTGCTAAATAGTAAGGCATAAATCCTATGATTCCATTGCGTTAGTTGATACTTATATAGATAGATATTTAGTTTGCAATCTGTTCTCTAGGCCTTTAATTTTCTTTTAAAGTATATTAGAGCAAGCCTAATGACAGGGTCAGATTTATCTTTTGTTAAGGGCATGCACACACTTTATATAAAGTGATGAGGAAAGGCTGAGAGGAAAAAGAATGCTTCTCGTGCACAGAGTGCTGACACAACCGGCTTTTATCTTTTAAGGACAAACAGTACTGTATTAAAAATTAGAAAATGCAGCTTTCAATGTTGACTATTTTTACTGTTTTGAAAAAATTTGGAAAGTGTCAAGTTATCCCTGAGTTACATTACTCACTCGTTATCTTCCTTACAAAATAGGCTAATATTAGTGTATTCTTTGCCAATTTATTGTATTTAAATTTTCATTCTCTTCTTTCTTCCATCAGTTTGTTAGAATTCACTTCCAGATGACCTTAGCTCATTAAACTTGAAAAAAAGATTTCTTATTTTTCTTGTTAATGGATTACCTGTTCATAGAAAACTTTTTTGTGGCATTTCCCCCGCCCCCCTTCACCCCTCTTGCTAATAGTTTAACATGTTTTGACCTGCAAATTTGAATATTTGTTAGTGGCAGTTGAATATTTTTGCTTGTTGGGGAGATGTCTAGGAAATATGTATTTTTGAGTTAGTTATAACACCTGTAATGAAGTTCTCCTTTGTATGATCTGTTACATCTTAAATGTAGACACACAAAGACAGATCTTAAGAAGTTTTTTTCCCTAACATTTGTCTGTTGCTGATCAGTCTCATTAACTGTGGTACTTGGTCTGGCAGTTCAAGGAAGTACTTTGACATGCATCCAGCCTTGCAGTGTGCACGTGCCAACTGTAGATTAAAGATCTGTGCTGTTAAAAAAAAAAAAGGGAAAAAAAAATTGCTTGGGAGAACTTATCCTGTGCAATGGAATAGAAAAGATGACTGAGAGGGTTCCTTGTAGCTGTATTCTGAAATTAACAGATCAGGATTTTAACGTGGGATATTGGTATAATCTTACACATCAGGAAGCACATTTTGTTTCTTGTCTTTCGTTTGCACCTATGGTTGCAATCTGTCTGGTTCTCCATCTTGCTGAGTGTAATAACCCCTCTGTGAGATTTTGGGCAAGAACAACAGACTTTTGTGTATTTCCAGTGCCACAACTATTTTAACTGATTTTCTGTGCAACTGTGGTAAGTGACTGAGCTGAAAAATGCGGAGCCTCTTGCTATTAGAGAAAAGCTTTGGCCATTCTTCTTCATATCCTACAGTTTCAAGTTATGTGAGCAAACTTTTGTATACCTTTGGAAGGGCTGATAGGAATAATATTTGCCTAGCAAATCAAGATTGTTTGTGTGACGCTTTTATCTTCAGCCCAAAGTTTTGCATATTTCAGCTGGCTGAGCCTGATTCTTAGCTTGTGGCAAAAGACACAAGGCCAAAGTGAGATAAGTTTTTTTCCTATCACCTTTGAAAAGAAAATAAAGGAGAGAAGCCCGCAGTCCTTTTCACACTGTGTGAGCCAAATGTTTCTGTTACACGTTTACTAATGCTTTCATTTCATCATTGCAAAGAGTTTCTTTGTCCATTGATTTGGAATGTTGTGTTAGGTTTTTCTGTCCTTTGTATGTATTGCATATTGCTTTGGGGCAAGGACAAGGAAAGATCTCTTCCTGTGGGGTTTTTTTTGCTTCCTTGTTTAAGTGTGGTAACAGAAACCACTGCTATTTCCATGCAGTTTGTCTAACTGCAATACGAAAGCTGGGTTTTGATGGACGAGTGAAATAAATTACAGTCTTTTGAAAGACAGCTCTATTGTTGTCAAGTTAAAACTTTCCCTCTTCATTGTTTTTGCTGACACAATATAGACATAGCTCTTAGAAAATGAAATTTTAAACTGGTGTGTTGTACTTAGCATTTTTAAAAACATAATAGAATGTCTCAGAACAGTGCACTGGATTTTTTTTTTTAATATTTGAAAAGTGAATTTAACAGTATGTAAACCTGCAGAGTGTGATTGGGGTCCCATTCTTCAAAGCATTCAACAGCTCTGTAGTCCTCTGAATATTGCTGAGGTGTTTAATTTGCTTAATAAAAACAGGGCTTGTAAAGAATTTTCCACATGTAATATGTGCTAAGCCTGTCTCCTGTAGCAGACAGCCTAGATTCTTTGGTGAGTGTAGGAAGCTGTTAACTTTCCACTCTTCCTTTTGTATCTGTGGTGCAAGTGACCAGTGGGGAGGAGTTGCTTAAGCTCCTGCAGAAATGCACGTGGAATGATTGAGAAGGAGCATATACCATTGGGCTGACCTGAAAGGTGTGTGTAGGCAGGATGTCACAGCTGAGCGGGTGTTGTGGTTGAAGTAGGTGTACCCTTCAGTCTTGGTGCTCCATGTGCTCCTTCAGTTGGGGTACTTTTGATTTAGGTATTGTCGGATCTAAAAAGCTTGTGAACTGTAATAAAAAAGCAATATTAAGAATTTGTAATTATTTTTGCCAATAAGAAGAGACTCTACGTAGAGAGGAAGAAAGAAGGGTAGGGAAGTGGGCACATTCTTTGGTTGGTAGGGGTATGCGAACATCTGTATATTGGGTGGATAAAGAGAGATGTAAAATACAGAAATTGCTTGTAACACAACCAAGTACTTGTGTTTCTGACTTTACTGCCTTTCCTCACCTTGGTGCCCTGAATGAATGAATGTTCTTTCTTAGTTGCAGTTCACTGAGAAAGGTGGGTGAGACATATATGTGTGTGCGTGTGTTGGAGGAGAGGTGAACGTGCACCTGAGGGGAAAAAACAAATCAAACCAGCAGAACAAACAAAACCCTGAAAAACCAAAACCACCAACAAACAACCCAAAAACCTTGAACAAAGAAGTCGCAGTTAGAACACTTTTCTTCATGTTAATCTTGAAATTTTAATTTTAACTGCTGATGAGTGTTCCTATTAGTACAATAATCTCAAAAATCGTTTTTGTTTGGTATTGTTCTGCTCATTTTTTTTGCAGGCAAAAGAATACCGTGTTTTTTTTTCCCCATGAATGAAGAGAAAGTCCTTTTTTCTTGCCTGTGCTGATTTTTGTTCCTTTTGTTGATTTGGATGTTAAATTAATTGTTGACTTGGAGTAAAATTACTAGATTTATTGGACATTTGTTGGTGAGGTAAGATGTACCACACTAAACCGTCACTGAGATGTGCGAGGTGTTTGTGAAAGTGAAGTAGCAGCAAAGAAGCAGCCGAGGAAATTATACGTAGCCTTATCCCTCCCTGTTCCCTGGTGCTCTTCCCTGTGTCCCCTTCCCCAAATTCTCTTTTCTGGCATTTGTGCTGTGTGGATAGAACAGGATGTAAAGGTGGTGCCCCAAAGCTGCAGTTTAAGTAAGAGATATGTTCTGTTTCTCTCTTGGGTGCAGATGTATGTGGGCAGGGATGGGCAGCAGCCAGGTGGACCGGGTACTTGATTCTGTTCATCTTCTGCCTGCCCTCTTCCTCCCTCTGCCCCGGCTCAGCTGGACATGGTGGAAGAGCAACTACAGTTACTACCTCAGCCTGACAAGCAGGACTGTGCTTCCTCTTCCTAAAGGAACCCAAAGGCACTGGTGAAGGCAAAACAGCCATGGCACTGGTCTGTGCAGGGTGAGGGTGGGAAGAAGCTGGCTTTTCTGGGGACTTGTGTTAAGCAGGCAGTACACAGATGGAAGGGATAACCAGTAACATCTTGTGCTTAGGGACTTTCAATTTAAACTAGTGTTATGACTGGTTTCAGGGAAGTAGCGAAGTAGCTAGATATTGAAGGGTGCTGGGAAGATTTGTTGAAGTTGAAGCATAAGGAGTGTGAAAGGTAGACTGGATGAAATTTTAAACTAATTTGCTTGTAGCCTCGAGTGCCCCTGTTTGTGTGTGGGTTTGTTTTTTGGTTTTTTGGGGTTTTTTTTTTGAGATCTGGCAGTTTCTGACTGTCACAGTTGGGAAACACATGACAGTTTTTAGGTGTTACAGGTGTCTAGGACAGGCCATATTAAAAGTGTGTCCGTGTGTTTCTGTATGTCTACTTACAGACATGTATATACATTTAACCACTTTCTGCCATCTCAAATAGAAACAGCAAAGTCTTTCTGCCCTTTGCTTCTGCAACTTTCAGAGTCGGGCTGGGGGACTGCTAATGTTGCAATTTAAAGTTACTTAGCTTACTCCAAAGTACAAACAGAAAGTGTGGTAGGTGTCTTTTCAGCTCCCCAAATGACAGAAAAACAGAAGTATAGGTTGCTGGAAATGAAGGTGTTAAGCACCTTTTTTGGAACAGGTCAGAGGCAAATGAAAATGTGAGGTTCTTTGCTCCAAGATGTGCATGAGGAACCTCAAGATTAAAGCAATTTTCAGCTCAAGCAATTTTCTCAACCCCGGGTCACTTGTTTTTGTGCCTCTTCCCCACTCTTGCACCAACACAACTGTTTGCAGCTGTGTCATGAGCTGGGTAGGTGAACTGACCTACTTTAAGTTACCCAGGTCTCTTGATCTGGTTTAGACAGAAGTTGTTTCAGAGCAGTACTTGTCGACTTGTGAAAGGTGTGCCACCAAAGCAGATGCAGAGCAAAGCATTCCTGTCTCTCAGACAAATAAGTTGTTTACTATTATGAGGTGCCAAAAAATTTCATGATTAAAAGGAGATGGGGTCTGAGAAAGGTCCAGAATGAGTGACTCAGAGCTAAGTGAGAATTCTGTTTCAAATCCAAATTCAGTTTTTTTTCCATTTAAAACCACTTTATTCATATCCTTCCTCCCTGAAAAGAAAAAAGAAAAAAAAATCTTGACGTTTTTGGAGTGTATAGTCCTGGTCTGGATTTGACAGTTTGAGGCATAACACTGTAGACTGAATAGATTTGAATTAATGACATCAGGAATAGATTTTGACTGCAATCTGCAGATTTTAATTAAAACCCAGTACTGGTAGATTAATTTTTGATTTAAACATGATTGAAAAGACGTGATTTCAAACTACGTTAAACCGTGTGGTGATGTATCATGCAGGGAAAGTCTTCCTTTCAGTTTATTTTCTGCCTCAGATGAGATTTTATGAGGATAAGCATGGCTTGAAGTGATGTATAGCTAATGAGAGGCATTTGAAATAAAATGGAGCAATTCATTAGGACATGCAGAACGTGCTGCTCTACTGCAGAGAAGGGAGAACTGGACCAAGTGCGTGTGTATAGGCTGTAATGGAAAGTGTTGCATTATCTTCAAATCCATGTATGATAGCTATGCCCGTCAGAGTTTGCCACCTCCAGGACAATTAAATACATGAGGAAAGCAGTTGTGCTCGTCACTGTTCTACCCACTGCTATTTTAATTGAAAGTTTGCTGTATGCTGTGAAAGGAATTTACATGTGTGGGAGTGTTTCTGACAAATAGATGTCTAATTCTGTTTATAGTAATAACAAAGACATTACACAAAGGATGATTTGTATTCTAAATATTCTTTAGTGGTACATATGGTCTTGTAGTAAAGCTGTAGCTTATAATAGGGGCTTTGGGTTGCAATTAAACTTTGCAACAGTTTCTTCATAGGTGTATTACTCATAGACTGGATGGAATAAATATTCAAAAAATTTGGGGGAAATACTCTTTGCTTTAGCAGGAAATAGCTTGAATCAAAGCTGAGCCTGATATTTCAGTAGCCAGTTTTTCCTACATACTGTAAGAGCAAATAACTACTGTAGTGTAATTGAATTTTTCTGACTATTATTAATGATATTTCTTATAGCAATAATGTTCAAGGACCATATTTGACTGGGATATTGAGATGTGCTTTCTGTGCAGATACGTGGCACAAAAGAGAGAGATTTACAATTTTGAGCTTTTTTTTTTTTTTTTTTTTTTTAATAAAAAAGCAGTCCTGTTTATGCTTTGGAGATTGTATGTTTCCAAAACCAGATACTTAGGTGTCATTAACAAACTTCTGCTTGTTTTTCTTTCTACAGGAGATGATAGCAGAGTCTGCTCCGTTACGTTGCAGGAAGCTCAGCAATCCTGACATCTTTTCATCTGCTGGGAAAACCAAGCTCCATCGTCAGCTGAGTCAAGATGACTGCAAGCTACGAAGAGGTAGTTTGGCAAGTTCCTTGTCAGGTAGGCCATTTTGCAAAGACCCTATGACAGTTCATTAGTATTAAAGATGCAGTATCACTTGTTGGCATAACAGTTGGGATGAGTTGTTTCAGAAACAACTGATGAGTTGTTTCTTTAACAAGAGGTCAGCTCTTGTTGGGAGGGCATACAACATTTTATGTAAGAGAAAGATGCAAAAAGAGATATTAGTAGAAACGAGTGAAAGAGGGGACTGGATTTGTAGTGGGAGTAGCATTCTGTTTATTGTCCAGAGTGAAAAGTTAGAAGCTAAGACTTGATGTGCAAAGTTAAAAGGAGGCAGCAGTAGAACTTCAGGCAACACAGTGATGCATTGTTACCTCTTTTACTTGTAAGGTCAGTGATAACCGTAAGCTTCCCTACTTTGTCATATTGTTTCTTACTGGAAGTTGACTTTTATATTGAATTCAGTTTATTTAGTTTCTTTTTAGCTTCAAAAGCACTGTAGGCATTTGTGATTCAAAATAAAAATCCTGCTTACTAGCTCGATACTTGTTCAGTTTGTATAAAGTTTGTTTTTTCTCTTGTGAACACAGTTTTTGGCCCTGTCAGAGAATTTTGTTTGTTGACTGTAGAACCATGGAGTCAGCATAGGCTAGTAATTAGCCAAAATATGGAGGACCAAACTCAGTAATTTTCTTTCTCAAAGACTACATATGTGGGCTAAGGGGATGGTATCGCAGTTGTTTAAAGCTGGTATCAAAAATCTGTGATGCTGACATTGGAACACATAGAGCTGCATGATCAGTCTAGAATGAAATAGGTGATCTGCATGAACACCACTGCTGTTCTGTAGGGTTAACTTGCAGCCCATTTCCTCCCTAATTAGGCTGACTCTGTCTATTTGCGTGTCGGTGCAAGAACTATAAAGGTTGGAAACTCAGAGGTGGGGAGGGAAGAGGAAAAGGGTGAAACCACCCATTCTGGCAGCAGCATGGGTTTGACTTACTTGATTGTAAAAATACATCCAGCCCTGGTCCCTTTGTCCTTTATCAGGGGAAGATAAATATTTTAATGTTTGAGGTGCTAAGTGTAGTGGAGTTAAATGAGCAGCAAAGTATGCACGTTCTATTTGTAATTAGTGGCTTGTTTCTGAAAAATGGAAACATAATATTTTCACTTAAATAAGTCTGTTCTTTAAGGTAGGTTAATCACTAGAGGAGAACAGAAGTTTATTAACTACACAGCTGTTGGTTGATTACAATGGCTGAAAACAATGCTGTAGGGTTTTTTGGGTTTCTTTCCCAAGTAAGCAAAGAACAGTAAATAAGAGGAAGCAGGAAAACTGGAGTTCTGTCTCCTTTTTAAAAATTTTCTGTTTGGAGATAACAATCTTGTACATTTTCTGTTCTGAAATGATAAAGTTCTCCAGAACTTGTTACTTCATCTTAGTGACTTTTAAATCTACTACAGCCTGTTTCAGGAAGGGGAAAAGAGCCCCAACAAGATCAGCGTGGCCAAATTGGATAAAGGAAATGTAGATATGTAGATGTTTAGATCTGTATTTTAAATGTGGGTGTTGGGGACGTATGTAGGACTTGAGGCATGGCAGGGAAAGTTTTTTAGCTTCATGCTCCATCATTGCAAACTCATTGATTGGATTAGATCTTAGATTTGATTCTTAGTGGAATTCTGTCTTCCAGGATTCAGATTTTGTGGAATTTAAAGGAGATATTTAAATCTCTATAAGATATAGTTATCAATAATGTTATTCTTGCTCTCAAGCACTGGCATTTTGAACTGTTAGATAATTATATGATTTGAATTGCTATTATAGGATATCTTTATTAGTATTTACTGATATAAATACAGGAGTGTACATATCTGTAGTTTTAGATCTCAGCAGGCAAGAGGAGTCATTGCATTTATACATAATCTTGGAAATGAACAAACTATGAAAATCATGTCCACAGCTGTAAGCAGCTTGAGCGGGACTAGGAAGAAGGTACATGTGCTGTGTCTGTTTGCTAGCCAGAGTTGAGCCTTCTCATCTCTCATATGCTTTGAGTCATTGTGTTAATGTGTACTTGGCCTGTTGCTCATAACTTTCACAGAAAATTAACATAAACAAGTTTAAAAAACAAAACCAAACCAAACACCACTCCCACTCCCTGCCCCCCCGGGATCATGGCTAATCACATTATGTGACAGTCTTTCCAAATATTGTAGCTGCTTTTATGTAATGAGTGTAATATTTCACATCTAATTCTAAGCTGAAGTTGAATTTGCAAAATAGCTTGCTGCCTCTGAGAAAGAAATGTTTTTCTGCAGTATATGTGGTTAAGGATGTGGACTTCTTCCTGCTACTTTTTGCAACAAATGTCACAGCCCCCGGTGATTCTTGTTGTAGTATCTTGGTTGAATGCAACTACCTTGACCATGCTTGGATCCCCTGTGATTCTTGTTGTAGTATCTCAGCGTGTAATAATCGGTTGAATGCAACTACCTTGACCATGCTTGGAAGGGAGGGAATGTGTGTAATTTGGTATCACAGTCCTAATTTGAAGGAGAAGAGGTATTACTCACTCCCATTTTGCAGATGGTGAAACTGAAGTAGAGGTTGACTGACCAGAGTTACAGAGGAAGTAATCTGGAAGCTAATAATGGAACCCAGATTTAGAGACTTTTTCACTGATGTGTTTTTAACCGCAAGAGTTAGCTTTGTTCTATTTATTTTTTTTTTGTGAATGACATTGTACATGAAAGGAAACTGTCAAGCTTGATGGAGTCAAAATATGACCTACTTTGTTTTTGGTTCTTTCTCATTGTGGAAATTTACTGCTTGACCTTTTTAAAAAAGGAGGATTAAATTGACTAGAAAAAAAGTATATTGAATAGATCCTTTTAAATGATCCCTGTACTTCCTGCAGTAATGTAAAATGGTGTGGACTTTTTGAGATAGGAACTACTCTTCTCATTGTGTGTGTAGCATAGGAGATTAGTGTCTACACTAATCAGTCAGATACAAGGGAGACTTGGGAAAGCTACAGAATGATTTGCTTTTAAGAAAACATGATATTGGTGAACAGTGAAATTTTTTAGACAGAAAATATCCATCCATGGTTCAAAGCAAAACAATATTTAAACATACATTGTATTCTGATCACAGCTACATGAAATCTACTGCTGAATGTTCCAGTAGTAGGGGGAAGAGGGGATGTCTAGATGGCAAAGAAATTTAGAAGAGTTAATATTTTACACTTATGAATGTATTCTTTTAAGAACCTTAAAAATTATAATGAAGAGATTTTGCAGCATTAACATTTCCTCTCTGTACGGCAATAAATTGTTTAATTGGCAGCAAATAGTGTTTCATTTTTAATCTGTGTGTCATATAGAAAAGTATAAAGTGATAGAAGTTTGCTTCTACAAGGTTTTGGATTTACCCATTACCTCATATTGTAAACTAGATTTTTTGGAAATACTCAGTTATCAAACAAAATGAATTCACAGATTGTGTGCTTTTACAAGTTCTAACCTACCAAAGCTTTTAAATTGCCCTTTTTATTAAACACTCTTTTTTCCCCCACAGGCAATATTTGTTTTCAGCATTGCATTTTGAACTTGCAAACTTGTTTAAAAATAAGCTGATAGTATTTTGGTTTTGTTTTTAAAGGAAAACAGCTACTTCCGTTATCGAATAGTGTCCACAGTGGAGTGGGACAGACGGTATGGCAGCCACCTGGAGATACCTCAAATCTGGTCCGCATGAGAAACCAGTCCCTAGGACAATCTGCTCCTTCACTTACTGCTGGTTTGGTGAGTGAGTCTGGGAATACTCATGGTGATTTTGTGCTATAAATAAAAAGTGGTGTGATCCTGTGCTTTAGGTTTTACCTTACTTCCCCTGCTCCTGCTCAGTGAATGCAGCATTTTGTTCCTGTGGCCTTTTTTAGGGTAGAGGGTGAATTAGGAGGAGAATATGTTCATCCTCCTTTTGACAAAAAGTAGGAAAAAGAACAATTTCTTTTTGGGGAAGCTCCTCCTCAGTTCTCCTCAAGGTGCTTGGTGCCTGAAAGAAAAGATCACTGAAAGTCTAGGGAGATGTGAGCATGGGAATGTAACTAATTAAAACAAGTTTAAGTGGGAAACAACTTTCTGAGTAGCTACCTCTGCCTGTTTCCCTAGAGAATAGCTGAGGGCATGAAGCTGAAAGGGATAACTGTCCAAGGAATTGAAGAGCTGGAACTGACATCCGCTCTTCTGTGTGGTTTCTGTCAAAAGGTTTTGGTAAAGTGAACGTATTTTTGAGGAATGTTACATCTGCTAAATGAGCATTTTCTCAGAAGAGCATATTTGGTATGCAGGGGAAACTCAAATGGCTACAGTCAAGACTGAATTTCAAACCCAAAGGAACACAGGTTTTATTTGTAGATGTTTCTCATTACCTCTAAATATCTAAAATCACTGAAGTGCAAGGAGAAGAAAAATAAAAGAATGAGAAGGTGGCAGTTGTTTGTGAGCAGTCATATATGAAACAGAAATTGTTGCTAAATAGTAGGCTAAAAGCAAAGCCAGAAGCCTTTTTTACCAAACTTCCATAGAGTTGCCCGTATAACAAGTTTTATTCCAGTGAGGAAATTTTGGTGTGTCAATAGCAGTACTTTACAGAGCTGCAAGTAACTGAGTAAATCTGTATTATGTGGTAAGACTATTTAGAAGCAATGACCCTTTAAGTAAAAGGGTGTACCTTGGATATAGCCCTTAGAAATTTTTTTGGGGTTCCTAGACAGTTTGGCACCACCAGGCTATGAAAATAAACTTGAATATTTAAAGTGCAAAAAGCCATGCGTTTGTGTTACCACTAATTTTGATTTCACAATGAAGTACTTGTAGTCTTACCATTTTCAGACATGGTACTATATTGAAATTCTTCTATTTGATTTACTTGTATTGTGTCTTAGTTTGGTGCCTGTTCAGTGTTTGCCTTAAATTTCTGTCCTTAGCACTGGCTATAATTTGACTATATCAACAGAAAGGGAAAATTCTCACATGAACTTGGCATCTGAGGATTTATCTGATGGGAATTAAAAAAAGTAATAGGTTAAAGTACAGACCTGTTCTCTAGGGCAGGCAAATGCCTTGAAGCTTCATAGCTTAAGTTAATGAACATAACCATTTTTAAAACAAAGCATTGGTTCTTGGAAATTTAATTTGGAACTCTTGTTTGTTGCTTAACAGCTGTGTGGATTCAGTGAGCTGCAGATGTGTTTGTGTGTTACAATTCTGAATATTACTAATATGATATATTTTCAGTTTGTCATGGCAGTGTTTGTGCTGTCTATCAGATATTCTGATATGAAATGCAATGCCAATAACTTATTTTAAAATAATTTAAAATGCCCTCCTTTCTAATTAAAGCAGAGAAATTCAGCTGTAAATCCCGTATTTGTCCCTCTGTGATGGTGTAAGGTACTGAAGTATATAGTTGCTTTCCTATCTCTGTGTACTTTAGGGTGGGCTGTATGTTAATTACAGTTGCAGTTAATTAAGCCTAGAGAGTAAGAATTTTTGTATGAAGTGGGCTTCTAAAGCAATGACTAAAGAGCTGGTCACAAGATGAACACCTAATTAAATGCAGTGAGTCTGGGGATCTTGGACCTAGTTCCATGTTTGCAGCTGTTTTAATGTGCTTGTGGTATTGAAATACGTTTCACAAATTAGAATAGCAAAAGGTCTCTTGCCTGTATAATTAATCTCCTTTGAAGAATTGCTCTATTAAGAGATGAGTATGTTCAGTAATGCAGAGTGTCATTTTAATATGCCAGCCTTGATTGCTAGAGCATTTAATTCTTTTATTATTTGTTATAATACAATAGACAGATAGCTAGAGAGAAGTGGGAGTGTGGCATGGGAAAGCCAGAATACTCAGAGCTATATGCGTTATTTCTTCTCCCTCTTCTCGGCACTGTGGGAATCAGTGGATTTTGCTTTGCTAAATTACCTTGCTGGCATTCAGTAATGTATTTGTTTACTTTCTAACCATTACTAATCCTACAGATTGTTTGCTGTGCTTAAATTGCATTCTTTTCAACTTTGAAAGTATTTGTAAAGCAAAAAGATAAATTAACAATAGCAAATCTATAAAAATTAGTTTGCAGTTTCTGAAACAAGGCTGATAGATAGGCTGCTTATCAGCAACAACTCAAGAGCTGGAAATACATCAAATTCTAACATGCTAAACTATATAAGCACAATTTATTGTTTGACAGTCTTTCAGCTGGTACACGTGTGATAGTCTGGATTAATGTGTCTGCATAGCAGCTGCTTCTAGATCCTTGACTTGAGAAAGAAGCCAGGGCAGACTGAATGCTGAGAGCTTTCATTGTGGAATGATAGATGTTGATCTGATCTGTGTGCCTTCTGAATATATGTGAGGATTTCAGAGGATGACCTTCAGTTGATCATCTACTCTTAAGACGGATGGCTCTGATCCTAGTAGATTGAATTCTGGTGGGGAGTGTCTTATTTAAGACTTACAAATCCCTGAGATAGCCAAGGAAGTAATCAGAGAAAAAAAAACATAAAGCACCATTGTGGGCATCTCAGTGGTATTTTCTACTCTCAAGACCCAAATATAGTAAAAACAGGGGGTGTAGGGAGTGTGTGTAAAGTGTGTGTGTGAAGGAACAGAAGAATAATAATGTGGAAAATCTCTTATGACTTATTTTGGAGGTTTATTTATCTGAAATCTTGACCTACAGGCATCCTGTCATCACCTATGATCAAGAATATGTATGCATTCTCTTATGAAGGAAGGCATGAAGAGCATCAGGCTTTGTTACTTTTAGAAAGGAAAAAGAGCTTGTGAAGAGAAGGTTGTGATTGTTGCAGAGGAGGTAGATTGGGAGTGTCTTGCATATATTTATTTTGACAAAACTCAATCTTGCAGAGGAGGTAGATTGGGAGTGTCTTTCTTGCATATATTTATTTTGACAAAACTCAATGTGAATGAAATTGATTGACAGACACAATGCTGTTGGGTGTTAATGTTCCAGGACTGGAGCATTTATGGGTGGGCAAGGGATGATTTTCCCCTCGTGTTTATTGTTAAGGGCAGGTTGCTCAACTGGAGCACTACACTAATGCTGAATATGTATTTACATTTGTGGAGAGAGATGTGGGATTTTTTTTGGTGTATGTATCCCACCTCCTCATTCCCCCATAGAGAGCGTCTCGAGCACAATCTCCAGTGTTTTGTAAAAGAAACCTGTCAGAGTCCTACCCGTTAATTAGGACTACATCTTACATGCATTCCTTATTATCTAATGCCTGGAAAAGTTTGAGTTGTTCAGAGAATGGGAAGCCATGCATGTTTCTGCTGCCAGCTGTGGTGATGGGAAAACATTTGAAGAAGCCTGTCAGTGGAAAATTCGATACTTTTGTGAAAGAGATTTTGAAGGTTTTTGTTTGGGTTTTTTTTTTTTTTTTTACATTTAAAAATTTCAGTTTTCTAAGCTGCTTCCATACTGAACTGAAACTCACTGTACTCCTTGAACTGCAAAATTGACCATAATTTTTCAAAATGAGGTTGAGGATTCTAGCAAGGTGGTTGCAGTTCTCTCTTTGGTGTTAACTTTCTTCCTTATATTCTGTACCACGTGGTATGAGGTCAGAGCCATTTCTTCAGAGATGAAGCCTGCTGACTAAGCAGTTGGTGTTCTGTTAATCCTCTGATGCTAGACTTGCAAGATTTCCTTGTGGGATCAGTCTCCCCTTCAGAGAATAATTTCAAATGACTTATGATTTTCCATTTACTTTGTAAGGTAATGATTAAAACAAAATGAGGAAATTTTTTATTCTTTGCTATTGTAGAGAGTATCAGATAATTCACCTTTCCCTGGTCTTGTTCTAGAAGAAGTGATTTTAAAAAAATAAGCCTCTCGGATTTTGAACGATGATCTGGAGGATAGACTCAAATGCAAAGACTGAAATTACTAATCAAGCTGAAGAACTTCCTGTGTTTAATGACACTGAGCCAGTGACGCTGCCCATTCAGCCTGATTTATTCTGAACTTTTCGTTCCCCAAAGCTGTGTGGATTAGGCAGTACTGTGTGGAATGGGGAAAATGGTTGTCCTTGAGATGGTGGGTCCTTGGCTCTGCAAGGAAGTGTGTACTGCGAACCTGGTGACTGAGATAGCATGCCACAGTGTGAAGTCTGTCTTTGATGTCCAAGTTGGGATATGCTTTTTAGATGTAGGAGAGAATATTTACCGTTTATTTTCTAAATTTTGCTCCTTTGCCTTTTTATTTAATTTTAGATATATTGGGAATAGAATCAATTGCACCTAATATATATAAACTTCCATAACAGTAATTTCCCCTGTGCAGGTTGCTTTTCATTACAAAAGATGTATTTCAAATCTATATCATTCCTGGCTACCAGGAAGAGTGGCTAATTGGCTATGGATTTGAGTTTGTGGGTTAGGCAATTTAGGTAATTGCCTGTAAACTCATGTGAAGGCTAAATCCAATTGCTAGTTTTTTAGAAAGCCTGCTGAGGTGTTTGTGGTGCTGCTCTGCCATCTGCTGATGGGCTTGTGGCAAGGGACAGAAATCATTCTCTCCAAGATCCAAGTAAGTTTTTGTAAGACGTTTTTAGAGATCCTGGTAATTGTTAGTGATTTCACAGCACGGGCACGTTATTTCTGGGATTGTGTTGCCCTCTAACCACTTGCTAATAACCTTGCCCTTTTTTTTTCCAGCTGGAGTATGAATTAGCTTAATGTTTTAATACTATACCACAGTTTGCAACATTCTTTTTCTGGTAACACGGAGATAATGGTTGGGATAGTTATGAAGAAAATAAGGTTATTTAAAAAAAGATATTATTTGGATTTCATTATATAAATCACTGATTGCAATTTTTGGGTCAGAAGCTGTGTTGCCTAACTGTGTTCTGGTCTATGGCCTGCTAGGTGGTGCTGGAGTACTGGAGGTCTCAGTGTAGTGAATTGCATTTTCAACACAAAATGACGCCATTGCTACAGGGCTAAAGATGTTTTTCTGTCGACTGTAGCTAAAGGAGACCTTAAGTCTGTGTTAACTGTCAATTCATTACAGAAATTAAGAATTCAAAAGGCATGATGAAGTGCAGTGGATCTAGAAGTTCAAGGTTCTTTATACTGTGCTTCAAAACCCCTCCTAGTTATCAAAAAAGTCTATCTCTGGGTCTCCTACTTAGAGCCTAATGCTTTAGTGTATTTACTGTTTATTATTTAGGATCTCTGCTTTATGCAGGCATTTGGGTAGTGGTTGTTAATCTCATAGTGATGAGGTCTTGGAAGGAATAGAGTTTGTAGTGACTAGCGGATGACTGACTAGAAACTTAAACGTGAGCTTTCAAAGCAAAATAGCTGATCTTTCACTGTACTCTCCACCTTTCTGCTTGATATGTGTGCTGGCAGTGAGGTGAGTGCAAAGAGCTTAGACTTCTTCCTCTTCACAAAAGGATTAGATGTAATCTCTGTCTTTTTATTGAAAAAAACAGTACTAGTTGGGATAGAAATCTCTAATGCCAGTTGTGCACAGACCTACCTCCTGCTGATTGACTAGGTACTTGGTACAGAAGCAGACATTTGAATCTGATGAGAAAACTTCATTTACATTTGTGTCGTCTGAAACATGCAGCTGCTCGTTTCCCAGAATGGTTTGTCAGAGATAACTGTATTTTAGTTTGTATTTTAGGTGGTAACATGTTGACTATTTAAATGTTATTGAATACAGCTGAAAATATTTTTGTCTAAGAGTAATCATTAAAGCTGATGAAGACTGTAAATTGTTTTGGGGAGTAGAGAACTTTCAATACTTGACTGCACAAGTAGAATTCATATTTTTATATGGTTAGAAAAGCAGAAAGTAGCAGAAACTATGGTTGTATGAATGAATGGATGTTATTACTGTATGAAGTCATGGAAATTGCATTTTAAAGTATCAGTTGTAATTGTAATAACCTGAGATGGGAAGTTAGTGGATTTCCAAATTAAGACCTTATGAAGTCTGAGTTTCTGCATACTAATTAAAAATTTGCATTTACTTATGCTGCAAGGTCTGTGGATGAATCTGAGAGTTTGGGATAGGTTGCCAGTTCTGGCAGATGTGGCTAAAAGGCGATAGATAAAAGGTGAGTGTTGCTTGAAGAACTAAAGCAGCGTCCAGGCATTTGTTTGAAGGGACAGGGTTTGAGGAGGAGGTAGGGAGCAAGTTCTTGACACAAGGTTGATGCATCAGCATGAGCTGAATGATCAAACTTGAAAGTAAGAACAATGAGTTTGAATCTGATAATGCAGAGCAGTGGAGAATAATGCCTTTGCAAAGAAGTAAATGATACTGAAAGCAAACTGCAGAAAAGCTTCTTTGGATGTGTTTAAGTATGATGAGCAAAATTCTAAGCGTTGGTCACTGTTCATAGTGCTTGCAGAGACTACCTTTGTCACAGCTTTAAGGTATCTCTGGTAGGAAAACTGAACTGGATATGCTATAATTCTGTGTTTTCATGATAGATTCAGGAGACGTGCTTCATGGTGACATTCAAAACTGATAGTCCTGGTAGATTTTTCAGTAGTAAACTTCATTCTGAATATTTCATGTGTGTCTGTGTAAAGAACAGCAAATGATTGTGAAAAATTCTGTACTAAAGTTACATTTAATATATAGTGTCTATTACTTAAACATAGTCAGCATCTGGCTCTGAAGAAACTTAAGCATATTAAACACAGTCAGCATCTTTTTCCTCACTTCAGTTAAATGAATTCCATTTTGGAGTGGACTCATTGGCTCAAAGGAGATTTTCATACTTGAAAGGAAATTTGAACACCATTCTGTGTAACCTGAGGCTTGTCATCATAGGAAATAAGAATTCATAAAGCTTGCCTTGTGATAATTGTTAGGCACTAGACTGTCAGTTTGAATGATTGCAGTTCTCATTATCTTCAGATGCTGCATGTTATTTTTTTGTCTGTGAATATGTTGAATTGATTTTTGGCACATGCAGTCAGTTCTGTTCCTGACAGCAGCACTATTGTAGGTGTAAAGTGAGAAACTGCTGTAGAGTGCATGGCAAATTATCTTTTTTGCTTGGGGAACTGTGGGGAACTTAAGATAAAGTATGAAGAATTTTTCAGACTGTCTAGAACACACATTGTCACTGAGTGAGGCTTTGTTCCATAAGAATGTTCTGTTGTTCTTATGGACCTTCATATAAAAATGTACTGATGTAGACAATAAAAATTCTGGTTTTTAATTTAGAATATTCAGAAGTTGGCTGTTTTATTTTGGGGATTTTTGGCAGATATTTCCATAGAAAGGCAGTGTGATATGTCTGCATTTAGTATTTTAATATGGCTGCCTCCTGTGTCTGGTAACACTTCTGGTAACTGTTTCCTAGGATGTGGTAATATGAGGATTAGTCTTTAAACATGAAATAGTTTGTATGCCTAAATTTCAAATGACTTTGTTCCAGAAATGCAAACTACTTTGAGCTTTAAGACATCTATAGAAACCCTCCATAGCTCTTTGATCAAGCAAAAGCTTTGGAGATGCTCTAGAAGTTAGTAGCATGATTCTCCATGTTTGGCTGACGGAGTTTTTTTTGGTATATTTTCCTATACCGTATCATTCTGGTTTATCCAAGCCGTGCAATGTGTCTTTCCAGCCATCCCAATAGTTCTGGCTCCAGAGACTCAGTGATTGCTTATTGTACCACTTGAAGAAAAATGGGAATACAGTGGTTCACCTCTGAACAGCTGCAGCTCAGGATCTGACCTAAAAGTGAAGCTAAAGTCCTTATTACCTGAGATTGCTACAGGGGGAGAGGTGAAATCTCTTGGCAGGGACAAGTGTAGCCTTGTAAGTGAAACACAGTACTAAAACCTGAGATTTATGCAACAATCCTGATATCTGAACTTTGATAAACTAAGATACAGAGAGGTTCAGTCATTTGGTCATCAGTAGAACTGAGGGGTGAAGCATACCTCAGACTTTCTGTAAAGCTCAGTTTATTCAGGCTTGGGAAATGTTTGAAGCTCAAATGGAGGGTGCTGTGAAATAACTTATGCCTGCAGTTGCTGTATATGGTGTGCCTGTGTCATTCTCTTATTTCTGATTGTGTTAAAATATTATTTAAATTTTAAAATAAATTGTTCAAAAGTCAGGAAATAGCTTGATCTCTTACCTGTTATTACTGCTAACTTGAGCGTTTCTGCAGGAATTGTGAGTTGCAGAGACCTTGTGTTGTGAGAACATGAGGTATGAAGTCAGAATTACCATTACACTAGCAAGCTTGATTTAGAGGCAGTATCTGTAATTCTTCCCTTTGTGAACAGAGACTAGGATAAATAATGGCCAGGCTGTTTTTTTCAAAGCTTTGTTTATTATAGGAATAGATGAGGAGGAGTCTTGTTATTGTGACACTTTGGTTTAACTAGAATTTTGTTCATTGAAAAGCAGTTGTGGCCAACTAAGTATGTATAATGCAAGATTTGCTGAGAAGGGTGCCTTATATATTCAAAACAAAGCATCTTACCTAAGCTGTTTTAAAGAGCATGGAACAACTGACTGAAGTGCTTCTTGCTTTTATTATTTATTGCAATGATCAAGTTTCCATTTAAAAAAAAAAAAAAAAAAAGGTTGTGTACATCAGGAATGTAAAACACTGTCATGTTGACACTACAGTGAGAGTATGCAAAAATGTATGTCAATGTCAACTTTAAGTTATTGGCAAGGGGGAAATGTTTATAATAGAGGATTGAATGATGTGCAGGGTTTCAGATCTGTCATGAAAGGATGTGAAATGTAATTAACCTAAAATAACCTTTAAAATATTTTTTGAGCCTAAGAAATTAAATGAGCTGTTGAGATAACTTAATGAGAGATTTTAATTTTATACCTTAAATAATATCCTATTAAAATCCTCAAGATTTTCCTTTGTGATGGAATCCACTGAGACTTTTATTTTCACAATGACCTCATGATTCAGTAACATTGTTAATATTGGTGCATATTTGAGGGGTAAGGTCTAGGTTAATGACAGCATTTGTTCTTTAAGTGCTTGAAGCCACAAAGCTCTAATTGAAGATATGAATGTTCAAGCCTTATTATTTTAATGTGGTCATATGGTAGAGTGACAGTAAAAGTAGTTATATGATGAACTCCTATGGCAAGGTTCATACTTTGTCCATGAAAACAAATTATTATGTGAAACTTGGAATTAATTCTCTGCCTTTGAGTTTAAATAAAACATTAAAATTCAGGTCTAATGTGGTTGCTGTATTTGTCTTCACTCAAGATTAGAAATAAGTGTTTGCATACCTTTAATACAGAGAATACTGCTCTGTGATTTGTTTACACAAATAAACTTACAGTGCATGCACTAAATTTTTCACACCAAGACTTCTAGTTAGATACTTGTTACGTTTTTGTTTCAAATAGTGAAGTCTACAGAGGTACTTTTGGCAAACTTGCATGGCGAATTTTCTAGATATTGGTAATTGAACTAATTTAATGGATGAGCTGTTGCCAAGGAAAATACATAGAGTGTTTATCAGTGTCAAGAATCCAAGGGTTGAAGACAAAGGTCGGAATGTTCATTTCTGCTTGCATTTCATCAGTGTTGCTAACCTTGGCTGCCTGTTTGCAGCTTTGCATACTGTGCTGTCTCTAGCATGAGCTGGATCCCTTTTAAGAACCTCCTTGCCTGTTCTGATGTTCCTAAGCTCTCCTTTCCCTCCTGTGTTCTCCCAGAATTGTTTATACTTCTGCTGTGACCTCCTACATCCCTCTCCACTGTAAATTCTCTGGGCTGTGGACTACTGTTCTGGGAATCTCAGTGCGAAAGCTAGAGAGTTGTGTCTTGTACTACAGTTTTACGGTTGCTCAAAATTTGCACATCGGTTTCTTACCATACAGTTACTAGTTCTGGTACAACATTTATTTCTGTAATATCTCCTTGTTAAATGAATGGTGTTCTGAGTCATGGGCTTTTGATCCACAAGCTCTTTGACTCTGCTCAAATGACAGCATGCAATGTAAAATTTTGTGGGTATTATTAAATCTATTGATAACTGTTTTTTTTTGGTTTTAGGCAAGTTTTTGTTGTTTTGCCTTAATTCACCTATCAAATAATTTCTTTAAAATGTAGGATGTTAGGAATTTAAAACACATAGTTTTCTTATCAAAGAAATTTTAAATCTTATTAGAGCAAAATAGGCTACTGAAATAATTAGACAAGTTTGGCAAGATAAACTGAGGAGGTTTTTGAAAGAAAAGAGGAACAATTTGTAATAGTGTGCACATGCAGAACTGAGGGAAAAGTACCATGTCAACATTGTCCAATTGTATTGATCGGGCATCAGCATCAATTCTGATTAAACAGGCAGCTATTTCAAGTGATATATTTGCCAATGACATTGTTTTATTTTCTGTATTAGAACTTGCCTTCTGACATGTTTTTTCTTGATGTAATTTACATACTGTGTTTAAAATATTGCTGACTGAGAAATAGTTGAATCGTACCAGACATAGAACAGAAAAAAAAATCAGACCTTCTTACGGCTTGTATGAACATGTATGATTATTGGGTAATATCTACAAACAAACCAGTTGATTTATGTAACAACTTAATTCCAAAAGAGCACTCTAATAAATTGAATGGGATATTTATCTTCCTTTTTTTTTTTTAATGCTAAAGGTTATTTATAAATCAGTTATATATAGATTAGTTTTAAAAAGAAAATGGCAGCAAATCTTTGTATAAATGCAAAGTGCTGAAAACCTTGAGGGACCCTGTTCTGTGTAGATTATTGTCAGACAAATCTGTGGTATCAGCTTCCTTGAGAAAGTGTCAAGAATAGATTTAAACCCTTTTAACTGGTGGGGTGCTTGGCCATTAAACTCGGCTCTACAATGATGTGATAGATATCCCTTACTGTTCTGATTGCTAAATTCCTCTATCTTTCCATAAGCAAAAGGTAAACTGTTGCTCTTCCCCCTGGCTTACTCTAAATTGCAATAATTTCAAGGGAAAAGTATTGTGGTGCCTAACTACTTCTTCAGTGAAGTACGTTAATGATGCGTGCCCTTCCATCTGCTATCTGATTTCTTTTCTGTTGTATTATTAACAAAGCTTTTATCATCAAGCTTTGCCTGCGTTTTATGAAATCTCCATCTGAGAACAGCCACAGACAACCATTAGTAATTGTTAGCTCTGTTTTTCCTTGCACATCAGGAAACTTCTCCAGTAGCTGGGGGTTCAAAAGTAGGGAATCACAGTTTCACATTGTGGAGCAAGCAGTGAAAGGTTGGTTAAACTCCATTTTGTGTTAAATAAAATGGATATATTGGTTTAACTCCATTTCACCCAAGCTACATAATTGAGCTAATCCTTTTTGTTCAAAGCTTCTGTTCTGTTTTGGATCCCTCAGTTCAGAGCAGTGGAAGGTGTCAAATAATGTTCACTACCCATAAGTATAATTATTACATTTTCTACTGTATGTTTTACAGATAATTACTTTAATCTCATAAAGTGCTGAAATTCTGACATGGCTATGATGAGGACTGGCTGTCTCATTTACATGCAGTTCTGTCCCCCAGTATTCTGTCCTCAAACTATATGTAAAAGGTTAAAGAGGCTGGGGTTGTGGCTGGGTGGTGCTGCATGCTGAGACCTTCCTCCCCACCCCATTTGAAATGGACAAAGCATCAGTGAGTAGCACAGACTGTCCAAGCACTGAAACTTGGATCCAAGTCAGAAGTAGTAATCTGGGACCTGTTGCCCCTGGTCTGACAAGGACAGGTGACGCTGACTGCAGTGTGCTGAGGAAGATTGGCCACTGCAGAGTCAATGTTGGTGGGAGACTTCTGGTACTTACATGTAGACCGGACACACGCCACACTGGGACATGGTGAGAGCAGACTGTGTGTTCAGTGACTGTTCCATAAAAGAGGTCAAGCTCCAGCAAAAACCCACGGGAGGAGAGGAAACGTTGCTTCTATGCTTCGCAGTGCTCAGTTCTGGTTCAAAATGTAAGTCAAAAAGCCACCCCAAAGGTTCCAAATGAAATATATGCATGCAGAGCTAGAAATAGTCAAAAATACACTAAGTTTGCTCTTGGTTTCAAAAAGATGAACTGAGTATAAGGAGATAATGACACAGCTTTAAAACAGTTCAAGGACAAAACACTTGAACTGCTGTTTGTGCTGTATAGCCTATTGCTTAAGATAGTTTCAGTAGCTGAGGCCTGAAACTGGCAAATGTGGTACCACTGTTTTAAAAAAGGGATCCAGGGGGGATTTGTGGAGTTACAGAATTACAGATGTTCTCTTCACACTATAGTTCCCTGAATCCCAATTCTTATGAGTGTATTTACCATTTGGTTGCATTAACACAATATTTGAATAGAGCAGCCTTACCAAGTCATTCAGATAACCCTGACAGTGCTGACCTCACTGTTTATACTCTGCTATTACAGTGAGTTTGTCATTAGTGGTTTTATATTTATTTCTAGGTCATCAATTAAAATGCTGAATAGTGTTTATATGCATGACTGTTCTGTTGACACAGAATGGCCATGTTCAGTAGCACTTCTTCTATCAACTACTTTTAAAAATTCAATTGATTGGCAGGTTCTTAACCCAGAAAGCTTTGCTGTTTCCTAGAGATATATTTTTTAGAAATGTAGTTGGTTAAAAACTCTGACCAGTTCTAAGCCTGGTGTCTACATTTTTACTTTCCCACCAGAAGCAGTAATTTAAACACCTTGACCATTTCCCCCATCCAATAGCACCTAAGAACTCTTCTCAGAAATTGCAGTGATTTATTTGCTACCTTATTTTTTCCCATAAAAATCTCAACATCTATTGTTACTTCTACTTTTTATTTATTTGCAAAAGCTGATACAGGATTAAAATAATTATTTTGCCCAGGACTGACATAATTGTAGCTGCTCTGAAACCTCCTGGATAATCTGCTTTCTCCTTGACTTTGGCTGAGTAGGAATGGGCTTTTTTTGACTTTTCCTCTGCTTCCTGTTGCAAAAGAAGCTTTGAAGGCAGTGCTGAGAAGGAGAAGAGACTGCTGGTGTGGGAAATTCAGGAGCATAGGGCAGAGAGTAAACTGCTACAATAAACTGATAATGCTGCTGCCTGATAGCTTTGATGAGATATATTTAGAATCGTGCTGCTCTTGTAATGTTTGTGTTTTGTCCATTGCAGCTCGCGCTTTCATTTAGTTGCTTTCTACTTCAGTGACTTCAGAAGGAAACGGTAGGAGTCAGAGATGTCTTCAGGTTCATTACCTATTCTGAAAAGAGCTTCTCCTTCCCTTGAATTCCACCTTGACTGTACAGATTTGTGTTCTGCTGTGAGATCATTCTGTCAATGTAGGCTTGTTTACGTCAGAACTTTTGAAATTTTGGAAGGCTGCTTTCAATATTAAACCATCTGCCTTTTGCATTAGCAGGTTATTTTTCAGCATGGAACTGTGGATTGCGACTGGTGATTGCCAGTGTTTCTTTCTTATGTGAAGGCCTAATGTTTTGGTAGAATTGAATTCTCTGTTTTGTAATCTGGTTTCCTGCATTAATTAGTTTCTTTCTGGATCCTGTCAGACTCAGTATGCTACCAGTCTTCAGAGAAGCTCCTTCTGTTGATGCATTTAGAAAAGGCCCTACTTCTTTTATGGAAAGAACTTTCTCTAGGGATGCTGCCAAGACTCAGAAGACCAAGAAATCTTACGGCTTTGTGTTTCAGTGGAAGCAAACTGACACTCACCACCATTTTGTCTCTTTAGAGCTGGAACAGATCTTTAGATGAATATGCGTTTTTGGCATTGACTTTCACCAAAATTGAAGTAGTAGTGTAAATGATCATAATTACCAGAAACATTGAGCAGTGGTAGGGAATCTTCTGCAATTGTTCCTCCTTTCCTGGTAACTTCCAAGCCACTGGCCAATTTAATCCAGGCTTGAAAAGAAGAAGAAATGTCAAAAATAATTGTAATTGCAGTTTCATAAGGATTGGAACAGAGTAGGGGACACCCCCTCACATTTTCTGAGACAGTTCATTGTTTATTGTGACTTGGCAGCACTGGTTGACATTCAAACATGACAGCTCTTGATTAGCTGGAGGAGATGTTGTCTCCAGTTGGATGGATGTGAAATGGAGCTGGAATTACCTCTGTAAGAACCATGGGAGGGAGCAAGACGACAAAAAGACAAACTTGAGTTTATAGGAAACTCTGTTTTTAATTCTGTTGCTTGAGAAGCAGCTTGTTTATATTGCAATACTGAAAGATTCTGACATCCTTCTGTTTCCAAAAACATTGTTGTTAGTGATGCACTTAACTCTGGGTGAGGTCAGAAGGACAGCTTTTGGAGCTCTTCTTGTAAGGCTTCCTTGTTGTTGGTTTGGCATATTACTTTTACTGTGGAAGGAATGGTGGGATGCTACTGCAGCACACTGAAGATCTTTCCATGTGATGCCTTTGCAGCGTCTGTGGTTGTCTCAAGCTGAGTTTAGCACAAGGAAGTAATGGGTGACTTTCCTGGTCTGTAAATCTGACCTTTCAGAAAGGAATGAAGGGAAGGTTCACATTTTAGTTGTGCATATTGGAGCAGAGAGACTTGTGGTATCATCTGCAGTTTATTTCTTTGCTTTTCAATACTAAAGACATTAAAAAAATTAGTATTCTACAAGCTTGAAAGAGAGACTATTATCTAATTGGCTTTTGGTTTAGAGGATACTGATTTCTAGGTCAATGTAAAACAAATGAGCATTTAAATTGAAGAGGAGCAGCTGTTCCAAAGCCCCCTTCCACAGTGCCTGGTTTTGTTAAGGATAATTATGTCTAATTTTAAATTATGATAGCTTTGAGTATTGAGCTTTGCCTTGTTATATCCACTAGCTCATTCTCCTTCATCAGTAAGAATGTTCCATCATGAAGCTAGGTGTCTGATTTGATTTATTTTTCTGGGCCTTTTGAATTATGAAAAGAAATACAGCTTTAAAGATGGAGTTTTCAGTACTTTCCAGTGTTACCATACTCTCATTTTATTTTTTAATGTCTCAAAACAGATACAATGTTGTCTAATTCCTGTGGAAAGCTGGGAAAATATATATTTATGTAAACATGTATGATTTTTGTTCATATTTTTAGCTTGAAAATTGAAACGTTATACTGTAGTGCTGAAAAATCCAAGAAAGCTGTTGTCAGCCTTTGGAAGGAAACATATGCTAAAGATGTCCTGTGGATTACATACTGCTTGTTTCAATTAACACATTGATATTCTCTGTCAGTTCTTGAGACAAAAGCCCAGGTGACAATTCAAATGATGCGTGAAAATAATATTTCAATTTTTTACTGGTAAGCTTAGATTTTTTTTTTTAAACAAAGAACAAAAGGTTTCAGCTGCTAAGCTCAATGTTATATTAGTAATTCAATAGACTGCTTGAACACTTTAAAGAACATATATTTTAAATATATTGCTGCTCCAATGAAGCACATTTGTTTTTATGAAATGTTAGTGGCTGGACACGGTCGTATTGTAGTGTCATGCATAAGGATTGTGTGTTTGAATTGAATTTGGAGTAAAATAGAACTGTAACTCTCAAGAAATGTAATTTTTTTTTTCCATTTTAATTTCAAATACAAGCATTTTTTACCTGCTGGTTTTATAGAAACAAGTTTTCTTCACATGCCTTTTAAAATAATGAATGTCACACTTTTCTTCTGAGAAACATTAGTTGAGGCTCTAAGTCAACATCTCTTACTGTCTTTTGTTTCTTCTTCCCTGACTAAATGTAATAGGTTCTCTTAAACAAAACTGAAAAAGTTTGAGAGATTGCCAAATTATTATTACACATCTACTTTTTTTGAGGAAAAATAGTATTCAAATAAAAAGCAAACGAACAGGAGAACTCATAAAAGTGAGAGATCAGAGACAGATCCTGGAGGAGAGGAAGAATTAAAAATATTTGTCATTGCACTGTAAATCTTTGAAATCCTAAATGAATTTAATCTTTTATCTTTCTTTCATTTTTGTTCTAGTATAGTGGATAAGTGTTGGGAAAAGGGATATCTATTAAAAATGTACAGCTTTTAACTTGTCCAGCATTTTAAGAGGATGACAAAATTGTGAGAAATGAATGGCAAAGTTTTGTGTGAGACCAGAAAAGGAAGAATAAAAATCTGTTAGAATCCAAAATTGAAAAACTGCTGAGAGATGTCTCGCTGGGTATCAATGTAAGCTTAGGCTGCTATAGACAGAGAGTAGGGGAGAGGAAAATCCTCTAACTGCAAATGTTTTGGCTTATTGTCTTCAAGTGTTTATTTCAAATAGTTACGATGTGTTTGAATGTATATCATGTTATTCTTAAGCAGGCAAAACAGTACAGTCTTTAGAGACTTGTCCAAGCACTTTAATGTCAGCTGGAAACCAAGGTAAAATTCAAGGTATATTGAAATTAATTGCATGTGGATTAAATCGGAAAAATATATCCAGTGCTGTTGACTCTGTTCTGAGCAGAATAATTAAAGAAAAATCAGTTGTTAACTTGCATGGCTTTTTTCTTAGTGACTATGTTGACAGTCTAATTCATTATTTGTAAACATTATGCTAGTGTAATAGAAGAGGTTCCTTGTTTTGCAAAACATCATGTGTTTGTTCTGAAGAATGGAGTGTCCAAAATGACAAATATCCTATAGATAAAAGTGAGGGAAAATACAGTGAAATTCAGTTTGGTGCAGTCTCCAGCCTCCATGCAGTTTCTTGTCCTTAAAACTCTTTACATCTGTAAAGGAAGTGCTATCTCTGTGTAAAAATGTCTAGCTTGTGCTTCAAAGTCAAATGTGGCTTTATTGCTGAAGTAAGAATTGGGAGGAGAAAAGTCTGGGAAGAGTTTACAGAAGAGGCGAGTACGTATGTGCGAACCACTGCTGCTGCGGCGAGGCTGCAGGAAGAGCGCTGCTAGCCCGGAGTATGAAGGAGCTGAAGAGGATAGTTGAGGAAATCCTACGTGTAATAACATTTCCAGGGTGTTTCTCAACATGTACTTGCAGGAGATATGAGATCCGTCTGTAGTTTGTAGCTTTTGTAGAACCAGTTTCTATGGTAAAATAGCTCCTGGACTAACTGGGTTCATGATGTCTTTCCTAAAGGATTCTTGAAACTACAGGTTTTGTTTCTATAATCTTTTCAGTAAATATCAATACCTTTAATT
>NW_010315781.1:41689-43915 GCF_000700745.2 Antrostomus carolinensis
CTTGAGCTTTGCTTTTATTGCCATTCTGATTAGATGTATTCACTGTGGATGTTTAAGTCCAAATGTCTCTAAAGCATGAGAGTTGTCTTATAGTAGATAATCCTGATTTTGGTAATGTCATCTAAATGTTTACTAAACAGAAATTGAATTTCTTCATGTTTAAACTTGCAGCATATATTGAAAAAGGCTTCTCTGCCTACTGGAAAAAGTGTTTCTTTTAAAAATGGTATTGTATTTGAAATGTAGCATCAGCGAAGCTAGTTTCCATTCTGTTCTAATGCCAATTCAAGGATGTTTGCATAGTGAATTCAACATCTTCTGAAAATATTAAAGTTTAATTGAAGATTCCTTTCCAAAGATGTTAGCTTTCGAAGGAGCTTGAGCCAAGGAACTTGTTTCTGCCTGGAAGCTGGTGTCTCTTCTGAATATGCCTTCTGTGGTACAGTATGAAAACAGTTGATCTGTAGATGAATGAACTCTTTCCTCCACCCTTGTCGACAGCCAATTTACATTTGTATGGCAGATTAGTGGGTGTGCCGACTTCTGTAATGTAGTGAATGTGGGGGATGGGGCGTCTTGCCCAGGAATCTAAACTTAATAAACTGGAAACGGAAAATTCACCGTTAAACCATGATTATTGCATAAACCTTGAGATGTTTTTTCAGCATTTCTTTTCCCTGAGACAGAGCCTCATAAGTGGAGTTTGTTGTGGTTCAAAATAAGTTCCTATTATGGTTCATTGTTAATGCACAGCTTTCCTGCAAAGATCTTAGTTTATCAAACTAAATCTTGTAAATAGGCAGGAAATCCAGAAGAAATTCAGACAAGGTGTCAGGCGAGTTTCCTTAGGTTGATTGCCAAGTATTTTATTTTTTTTTTAAACAAGTTACATCATCAGTCTTCATGGTTTCAGTAGTCTGTCAGTTTATCTCAAAGGGATGTTTTTAAATCTCCAGCTAAACATAGCTTGATCAAAATAAAGAAATAAATAACTCCCCCAAACACTTAAGTTTTGGATTGACAGCAAAACATTTGGTTGCACAGACAAATGTTATCAAAGACTTAAAAAAATTCCACTGAAATTGTCATCAGAAATTCTTTTGGAAAGTGATCTTTTTATTTCCCGGCAGACAATGTGTTATGTAAGGAAATGTTGTATCTTTAAGGTTTGCCACAGCTTGATGTTCTGTTGTTTTTAGTTTTGACTAAACAGAGTAAGAAAAATAATGAATTTTGAATCAGGAAAAATATGGATTTTGAATGTTGGTATTTTAGATCAGGGACTTGTTCTTTTCAGAGTTCCTTGATAATAAAAGTATGCAATAAAAAGCATTATATCTTGTTGAAGACAACTGAAAAACTGCTGTTTTATTTTGGCCTGATTTTTGGATTGAGTATTCTTTGTATGGCAAAGCATGACTAGATCTTAATTGTTGGATCATCTTATTGTGTAATGTTGATGTCCTTCACACCACGTCTCCCATGATGGGGTCCCACTTGTGAAACTTTCTGGTGTTTCTGTGGTCAATACTAAATATCACAAGTGGTTTAATACCTTTTCTAACTTGTTAGTGTAAGTGGATGTAGACCTCTAGTGTTAGGAGTTTATGGTGTGCAGCAAGTACACAGTATTTTGATCCACAGTGTAATGATTTGATTGGGTTTTTTGGATAGCCTTTACTGGCTTTTCTTTTATGGTAATGGTAGATTTCCATTCTGAGGCAATGGTATAGACCACAAAAGATGGGAAGATGCAGCGCCAAAAACCTGAAAGGACTAGGAAGTCATAGCCAAATTAATTGCTCTCTACAAATTTTACTTAATTCTTAATAAACTGGATGAAACTCTTTCCATGAATGTTGAGTGATTCCTGAAATATGCCTCAAATTTCAATTACAATCTAAGATAGGTAGAAGGTATTTTATATTCAGCGTACATAGTACAACAAACAAACTGAACACAGCTCAAAGATGAGCCATGTGATTCTACACAGCTACTTCTTTGTGCATATGTATTTGCCCACTCTAATATACTAGATACAGACTTCTTATTTATCTCCCTTTGCTGTTGCTTCGGTGATTAGAAATAGGATAATAGCTTATTCACATTTTCTCAATTATTTTTTTGTAAGTTGTATGTAGGAACTATCATATGACTTCATAGCGTCTTCTTGTGCTCATTGCTTTTCTGACTGTGAAATTGGTATGCCTTTGGTCATCTTCCACT
>NW_010315781.1:43934-51354 GCF_000700745.2 Antrostomus carolinensis
TGAAAGAATTGTTGCTTTGGTTATACTGAAGGTAACGGATGGAAAACTCCAGTCATCTTCAGACAGTTATTGGAACTATTCTAGCCTTTCACATTTTTATTCTACAAGACAGAGAAGTAATAGATTTTGGTAGCAGGCAGCAGGATGAGGTCTGAATCAGCATCCATGAGAAGAGATTTCTTATCAACAGAAATTAAATGCTTTTGGAGTCTGCTCCCAATTATGTAATGTGAAGAGAAGGTACTGATTGAAATCTAAATGCTGGCCACTCCTAGAGCTGATGTGCTTTTTGACACATGAATAGTGAGAGGTTGGCCCAATAGATCTTTCACCCTTTGGCACTGACAAGTAGGTTGGTTGCTGTGTAGCGTGTAAGGAGTAAAATTCCAGGTCCTCTTAATATTCTTGAATGTCTTGTCATACTTGTGATTTTTCCTGTGGTAATTAAAGGACATTGAGTTCCTTTTGACTCCGATCTTCCCTGAAAACGTTTCTTTTGGATCTTTACATTTTATCAATACTCATCTTGAAATACACGACACGATTTTCCGTAATGATCTCATGAATGACACATAATGATCTCATGAATAGCTTAGACAGACAATTTCTGACATGTAAGTTTTTTTTAGTCTGTTCAGGGCTTACATGAACTGTAATAGCTATCGCTCTATTTCGAGAACTGTTTTTCAGTTTACAATTTCACTGTTACCCTAGTTCCTTTGTGGAGTTGATGCCTTTTAGGATGCAAGGCACTTGTCTTCAGCAAGAAAATTGCTTTCAGCCTGATTTAATTCACCCTAGTATTGGCAAGCTGATAACCTGTCCTTTCCTACTTACCAGACTTGCCGTTGTAGGAACATACTTGCCGGAAGTTCATGGCTCTTTCCATTTCTTGGTGTCTTCAAATCAAGATTGAATAGCTTTTTCAGAGAGAGAGAGAGAGCGAGCTGCAGCCAAACAGGAATAGGTTGGATTATGTCCAAATGATCCCAATACCACACTACCCTTTTTTTTTCTTGTTGCTGCAGAGCAAAGCAAAATTTTTCCCATGTTTGTTAATTTGATGAAGGAAAGAGGAATTGAGTTAGGAGTTTAGTAAAGTTACTGGTGAAAAAACTTTGATTTCCCTCTTTTTATCCCCCTTCCTATTTTTTTTTTCTTTAGTGAAACTGAGTGATAAGGTAGACACTGTAATTCATAAGGGATTAAAATATTACATGACCTTCTTCTGAATTTTTCTTCTAATAAACAGATATTTTATTAGACCCTTTCTAAATGCTGACTGCATCTGAAAACAGAATTTTTTTTATGGTTAACTTTTTATATAATTGATAAAATTATATTTTATGTGTTTCAGTTTCTTTAATATCTTTCAGAAATATATCTCTCAGTGAAATGTCTTATACAAATACATTCTCATCTTCCATCGGAGACTTATCTGCAGACCTTTTAAATATTAAAATGAATGTCTAAGTATGGTGTAATCTCTTGATGAAATGACAGATACATTTCTAAAGGTAATATTTTGTAAGAAAAATTTTCCATGACAGAGAGTTGCTTTTACATTCCACTTGTCCTTTGCTTGATTCAGTTTGGTACTAAGTATTCTCTCCCATCCTCTGTCATCAAGGCTTTTCTGCTGTAGGAAGAAAAGGGAGAGTGGATGAGTGTTAATAGTTAAACAGGAGGGAAGAAAAGGTGGTCACCACATTTGGGATCTTTTTGGTGGTGGTTTTTGGTCTGACATTTAAGAATTGTTTGCTATGAAGAAGGGAAGGGGAGAGGAAAGCTGGAGGAAAAACCATGCCTGCTTTTCTGCAGCAGCCCTGATTGGCTTCTCTACCCCAGAAACAGGGTAAGTGGCAGGCAGCCAATTTGAAAGCATTTTCCCCAAGAAAGCTTGAAATTTGGAAGAGAACAGATGATTCTCATGGTATTTGGAGACTTGTGCCAGTCTCAATCAAGTACGAGTCACTTGTGAAGACATTTTGAGAATTGGTGATGTCTGAATATTAAGGTAAATAATCCAGGAAGGATTAGATGCATATGTACTAATGCGAATGCTTTCAGTTATGTTATAGATATATGTGGGGCTATATATCTGTGTGTTACTGGCCTTAAACCTTTTCATTTACTGGTTGATTTAGGGGGAAAATGCAATATGAATGGTATTGCATAATTGTTAAGATTTCTTGTTTCCTCTCACAGTACACGTTGTTTGATGCTAGTGGCCTTAGAAGAGGTAAGATCAATGATACAGGGAGTGTACGGTCTAATATAAATATTCCTAAAATCTATTATAGACTACATATAAACTGCAGAATGCATATAATATATCTGAGCATGCATGCCAAAATGTTTTGTTTCTGTGGCATTTTTTTAAGTAAAAATGGAATTTGTTTGACACTAATGTCTGATACGTGAAGTTATAGTCTTGGGAATATTTTTCTGAGGAAGCTTATTTGGTGGCAAAATGCAGGAAGTAACACTGATAAATATATATATATATAAAATAAATATTATGACAGTGAAGAAATATGATCGTTGTATGTTTCAGTCTGCTTTTAAACAGAGCTTTATCTGTATTTTTACATTGCTCCTCTCCCTGGTGACATATTCTTAAGCTCTCATGCAGAGTTTTGTGCCTGGCTTGATGTTCTCCAGTTCTATTTGCAAAAGCAGATCCTGTTCCTTTAAAATCAAGTGGTTCATTGAGTTGTTTTTACTAGCGTGCTGCTTTTTATATGGTACAGTATACTCCATGCAAATGAGCTGCCTGCTCAGCCGCTGTGTGGCTGCTGGCCCTGTTGGGGAGCTCACAAAGACTCTGCAGACCTAATTCAGCATTCAGTTGTTTAAAACGGCAGATGGAAGGAGGTATCGGCAAGATGAGGATTTATTAGCTACTCGCAATAAAAGACCACACTCACTCCGCAGAGGATCAGAAAAAGCCTGGTGAATGGGATTGAGTTGTATCTGCTTTCAGCTGATTTTACAATGATGTGTTTAGCTCATGTGACTTGGTCACTTAGCATGAAGATCAGCTAAAGATTTCCATGTAAATATATATTCCTTTAAGCACCATCAACCTGTGTGCTTGTATTGAGACTTTTTTTGGTTTGCAGCTGTCATAACTGTGGGAACAGGAACACTTCATCAAGCTGGGGTAGGCAGCCTACGGTCTGGACTCTCATTGTTGTTGCGTTTGCACACTTCAGGATGTCTGGCTAAAATCCCCTCATAAACACAGCTCTTGATGAATTTTGATTTCTTTTATATATCTTGTGAAATCCTTCAGAGGCTGAAGTTAGGTTCTTTTTAAATATGATATTTATATTCAGAAGTTATAAATAGGCTCTTTCTAAGCTTTTATCAGGAGATGAAATCTGTTGCTTTAGCTTTCTGCTAAAAAATTGAAGGTCGTTGCGGCAGTAGGCTGTTCATTATATTTGCTATATTTCCATTTTTCCTTTCTAATATAGAAAGGGCGTGTGTAGGACAAAGGCTCCTTGACGTGCTCAGTAATTTAAATAATACTGGGATGAACATATCTAGATTTTATTTTTCTTGAAATGGTGTTCGGTATAGCTAGAAGCGTTATCATTGTTTATTTTTCAACACAGGCTAACAGCGCATTTTAAAATGTGGTTGGGATACTGTACATAAAGGGGCAAAGCCTTTTTTGACCTTGTTTGAGTTGTCTGTGTGAGGGTAGCTGGAAAACAGAAACTGCAGGACAGACTGGAAAAGCCTCAGCTGAACTGTGCTTTTTCTTTTTTTTTTTTTCCTTTTTGCCATGGATGATGAAGAGGGAAGGGCTTCTTAAGACAGCTCTGTCAGTGATGAATAGATGAATGAATTCTTAAACGTTCAGAACTTGCAACATGTGTTCCAGACCCTTCAGCATGTAAGAGTCGCAAGATCTCAGCAATGAACTAAAGAATGTGCCGTGTCTGCTGCATACGAGGAGGAGACGAGCATACCTCAGAGATAGCAGAAACAAAAGAATGTGCCACAGTATCTGAAGAATCTGACATTTGCTTTGTCGTACACAGGAGTAAAGGAATTTTCAGAATTTGGAAAAATAAAATTTATATTTTTTCCTAGTGAGGTTTTCCCGCATTTTAAATAGTACTGTATCCTGTAAGTCCACAGAACTGATTTTTTTTTTAGTTAAGTGTGACTGTGTGTTTTTTAAAGGAATTGTGACCTGGATTCTGTAAGCCTGTTATAAGCAGTAAATGAAGGCAGCTGTTGTAGTTTGCTGATCACTTATAGCAGCTCAAGTAAATTGAAATAAAGCGAATATGTGTGTGTGGGATCTGATTTAAATTCCACTCTTTTGCCTTACATGGAGTCGTGGGTTATTATGTATTTCTAGGCAGTTGTGTATATGAGGGGAATGAGACATCCAACCTTGAAAAGATTTAAGAAAGTCGAACAGATTTTTTTCCAGTGTGAGCTGCTAAATCTGCCACAAAAGAGTCAGGCAAAATTACGTACAGATAGTCAGAGACCGTGGCTGCAGTTCTTCATGACAGGCAAGTGAAAGACCATGTCCTATTTTTAGCGAGTGGACAGAGGAGGGGGGTGGGAGGGGGAGAAAAGTTTGAAAATAATGGACTTCTTTAACAGTTAGAGAGCAAAGCTAGCCAGAAGCAAGTGAGCTTTAGCAGGAATTTGTGATTAGCAGAGTCGGAATATGGATGATTCAAGTATTCTTCGAAGAAGAGGGCTGCAGGTAAGTGGAACTTCAGTATACTTTTTTTTTTCTCCTCCTTGCAATGTCAACAGTCTCATAAAAATGAGGACAATCTTTTGAAGTAAATCAGATTGACTGAGTACACAGCAGTGATGCTAGAATTTGAGTTTTTCTGTTTTCACCTAGTTAATAATTTTGTATAAAGTAGTACCGTAAAATTTATTAATTTATAGGTTTATATCCAGTAAGTCTGTGAATATTCTTATGGAAAGAAGTGGAGTCTAAACTATGAGGCTTACCTTATTTTTCAAACTTTACTTTTGTAGATACTTATAAAAAAATCTGTTAAGTGACTTTTCAGACCTGCCTTAGAGTAGCCATTTTAGCTGAGCATTGTTTAGAAATTAAATTTCAAAGCAGAATGAATATTCTCATTTATTTTAGAGCTGTGCTTCTTTATTACTTCAAATGCACAGTAATCCAAAACCAGAACGCAATTCTGCAGTGCAAATATTTATATTTTATTTTCAACAACTATCATTAAATTGAAAGAAATACTCCTGCAATTTTTTTTGAACTTTAACATCCTAGTGAAGTTTTATTTCATAGTAGTGCTGTGGAAGTTTTATTCAATTGTAATAATATGACAAATATGCTAATCTGTGTTAGTGTTAATGTCATATGATGGCTGAACTGATTCTTATGGAGTAAACCAGCTGGAAGTGAGTGAGCTCCAAAATCTTGTGTGAGCTGTGCATAGAATAGATTTTTGCTTGAAAGCCCCGTATTCCTTCCCCCCCCCCCGCCTCCCCGTAATGGGATATAGCCTATTACATACTTGCTAGCATAAGTAATTGTTTCTAGACTATGAACCTGGCTTATTAAACAATAGGACAGGCATGGTTAATTTAACTTCCTTTGAGGAAAATAAAGTTACTGTTTTAACATACTACCATTCATACTTTAAGACGATTACAGAATTATTGTTGCATTATCTGAATACGTTATGTCTCGCTTTTTTAAATTTTGTGTATATTTTGATTTTTCTTTGTGCCAGCTTATTAATATTACTGAAATAGCTTGACACAGTCTGCTGCATGATGTAACATGGTGGCAGTGTGTTATGCATTTGCTCATCAAAAAATTGGTTGCATTTAATTTTTGTATAATGGAGTATATAGGAATAATGAAGATTATTTTTGGATAAACTTATAGTGTATTCAACTAGTTGGAACTTCATAACCAAGAAAATTGTTTCTGACCACAGATACTAAAAATTTTTCAAGCCCTATATGCTGATTGTTAAGAGCTTTCCTGAGCCTAGCATTTCTCTGGGATGTTGTATCTGTTTGATGTGTGAGGGAGTGGTTTTCATGATAATGATTGAGGGGGGAGTATTGGAAAAGGAGGCGAGGTTGGAGGAACCCAACTGTCTACCAGTGTCAGCAGATGACATGCTGGGAGTGGGAATGCATTTCCCTGGTTTACCTGTCTTTAGTATGGTGGAATTTGATAATTTTAGTAGTCTTTGAGTATTTACTGTCTATATGTGGTGGTGTCTCTGTACACACTTGGGTAGGTATGTATAGATACAATATGGTGGAATTTGATAATTTTAGTATTGAGTATTTGAGTATTTACTGTCTATATGTGGTGGTGTCTCTGTACACACTTGGGTAGGTATGTATAGATACATATGCCTATATATACATATAGTTGTAATTAATACCTCCATCAAAAATGCTTCAGGAACTAAGAAAATATGCTAAAAAGACATCAGCAAATAAGGCAGATGTGTAAGTCCAAAAGGAAGTTAATGTTGGACTCTTCTGTAGCTTGGAGTAGACTTCTTAAAAGAAATGGTGGCTCAGAAGAGTGCCCATTTTATAGATAACTTCAAGTTTAACCATCAGGAAAAACTGAAAAGCTGTTGGTTCATGTTGGTACTGCCAAGGCAATATGTTTTAATTACTTTTTCTGGGGAACCGGGTGATAATAGTTTGGAAAGCCACTGATGAAAAAATTACTTTTCTAGTTCAGACTAGATGTTGCTGGCTTTAAAAATGACCATCACAGCCTAAATTAAGTCTTTTAATCCAACCTCTCTGCTCAAAGCAGTGCTAATTCCAAAGTTAGATCAGGTTACTGAAAGTCTTGTCCAGGCTGGTTTTTAGTATTTTTAAGGATGGAGATTTTGCAGCCTGTCTTGGCACCTGTTCTGGTACTTAATCACTTGCACAGTGAAAATATTAAAATATTGTTTCCTTTATATTTTGGTATAGAAGAACACTTTCCACAACCTATTGGTACTAAGTCATGTAATATTTACTAATTGACTACAGAAGATTGATTGAGATGAACAAATTGATTATCTTAGAGGTACTGGGGTTTTTTTGTGTGTGGGATTCCCCCCCCGCCTTGATCAGTGCTCCTGTTTTATCTTTATAACCTTTGATTTTATTTTGTTTTGGCTGTTTTTAACACAGTTGATTTAGACTTGTACTGATGTGGCTTTGCTGAGACTGCCATGTTTAGGGGTTTTGTCCTTTTTTGTCTTCCTATCTTCCTGCTCATTTGACACCATCTGTGGTGGAATCCTTTTTCTTTGGTGATGTTTCAGTCTTTCTTCTCTTCTGCCTTTCCCCATATTGCTTCCTGTAACTGAGTTCTCAGTATAAGGACAATGAACATAATCTCTTTCCGTTTATGTGTTATTCC
>NW_010315781.1:51384-75448 GCF_000700745.2 Antrostomus carolinensis
GTTTTCCTTTTTTCTATTCCTATGGAGAGCACTGTCTGTAAAGCAGTAATCTGAATTCCCAGGTGCTCCCCACTTTTTGTTCATACTAACAGAAATCATTAATCTAACAGTTACTGGCTCAAATTCTCTTTCTCTAACCTTTCTGAAGTTTCTTTCACTTTTTCTCTTGAGTGTTTTGAAAGTACTGTTGATCTGTTCCTTTCTTATATTCAATGGGCACCTGTTTAAGGACCTGGGTTGCATGACTTTCAGGTTTCCTTGTGCTCATCTCTCACAGGTGGCTTACTCTTTTAAAAACATATTATTTTCTTCCGTGTTAAATAAACCATTTGCCATCACCAGCTCTTCCTGTTCTTTAACAAATGCATGCGTATGTTTTCCTTGTGCTTCTTGTTACCTCCATTACCTAAAAGATGCTTGATATCACTACTGTGATACTTTCTGTCTTCCCTGGGAACTCTCTCCTGTGATTCCTGGAGTAAATAGCCATGTAGGAGTGTAAGCAGATAACCTAAAGGAACAGGAATTGTTCCTACAGCCAAAGTCAATATATTGGCGTGTGGCCCATCTATATCACCTTCCTCATTTATTCAATCTGTTTTTGTTGCATCCTGTTTGGTGTCACAAATTTGTAATAGTGAAACACGTGGAAATTAAGATCCAGGAGGGGCAAATCAGATTTTCAGTGTATGTGTAAATATATATACATAAAAATTTATACACATATGCACACACATAGCATGCTCGTAGTCTGAGGTAGCTGTGCAATAGTATTGACAGAAGGCTGAGAAAGTGCTTCTAATAATGGAATATTCTTTTAATTTCTAGGTTTTCATTTTAGTTAATGAACTTGGACTATTGACACAAGTTACTGCCTAGGGACAAGGGCTAATGCAGGTGGTGGAGCTGCTTCTGCTGCATTGGGCAGAGATCTGTGGTTTTTTGCTTATTTGTTGTGATGTAAAATACCTTGTGATGTTAGACACAAATGTTATGAGGCTATCTGGGTTTGTTATTGTTTCCTCTGTGTGTGTGCTTGTTGTTGCTGGTATTTTTGTACAGATGAAAAATAGCACCCAGTGAGTCCCTGTGAAGATGAGCTTGTATTTTGAACACCAGCTTGTACTAGAAATTTGTGATTTTTTTTTTGTTTGTTTTGCATTGCAGTAGCTGCTGCATGTATGCTTTTACTCTTTTCACACATGCAAGAAATTAGAGTTTCTAGCCACAGAATCCTTATGTGTAAGTGCAAGTAAGAAAAGTAATGGAGAGTGTGATATTACAAATTTCAGATACTTGTCATGGAGCTTATATTCTGCATTTGGGGTACTTGAGCAATGTTCAGATGTGGTGGGACATTATCATCACCACAGTTCTCTGCATCCACATCTTCCTACAGAGTGCTAGTCCCCTTTCATTTTCTGCTGAAACTTGCATTAAGTTCAACTAGTTAATTTATTTTGTTGGACCCTTTTTGTGCTGGTTTCAGTACAGATGTGAAATGAAAACTGCATCACAGTATTTGAATGTTTTAAGTTTGGCTTTGCTCTGTTCTTAAGACAACAGAAGAATGACAGTGTTGTGTTTATATCGAAGCAAAGCTGACAGGTCTGATTTGAAAGCTCAAGCTTAAGTGTTCTTTAGGAAGAAAAAAGACAATTTTATTGAAATTATGTTTTAAAAAAAAGTGGATATTTGAGTTACGAAATACGATTTATGCAGATACTGAAATTGTGGACTTAGGATAAAAGAAATTGCATACTGTTTTTCTTTTAAAAATATTAGTTTAAAAACAGCCGTATTTTCAGGCTAACTTCCAAGAGAAACAAGATATTATGTTTAGGCTTAGTTCCTATTCTCCCAGTAAATTTTCAACACCTGAAATTAATTAAAATTGGAATTGAAGATGTCCAAAAGATAACCTAAGTTCTTCAGCCTCTGAAAATTAGGAGCTGACAGAAAGAAAGGGATGCACATTAGTGTTAGCCCAGTGCTGGAGCCAAATGAATTTGCTGTAACACAGAGGTTGGTTGGTCAATGGCTGTGTGTGTCCAGACTAGCTGGGCAGTGTGCACTGTCTTCTGCTCAGGTGGAGTGTCTGAAGGGACTTGAATGAGGAGGAGGAGTAGGGAACCCTGACTGCAGGTAAATGGTTGCTAGAATTCACTAATTAGATCATTCATAAGCAACTTGTTTTGACTAAACTCAGTCTGTGGAAACAAATTGAGAAGTTTTATTATGTGAGTCCATTATAGTCTTGTGCTTGGATGCTATATGTTATAACATAGGAAAATGGATTGGTACGATGTGTATGAGTATACTGCATCTCATTGTAGGACTGAGGATTCATGCTCAGAGAGGTTGAGGGGTCATTGATTTTTTGGTGGTGTCTGCCTGGCATGTGAGTTTTCACGGTGTTTTGATTTTTCATGAGTGGTGCTTGTGGTCCATTTTGCAGGGGAGCAGGAAACGGAACTGAATTTGGGGAGCGTATGCTTCTGGCATTCACTTTGAAGACATTAGAAAATATACCAAGGGAAAAAAGTGAAACCTTGTCAGAATAAAAAGTTGTTGAAATATGGACAAGGATAAAAGGTTAAATGGTTTACTCAGGCAGAAAAAATAGCATTTAGCTGCTGTCTTCGGGGTATTGTTAAATTGGTGTGATAATTTGCTATAGTTATGGTTAAATAAGTGCTTTCAGTTTGTCAGTTAAGGACTTTGTGAATGCTTGTATAGCCGAACTAAAGTTTTTCTTTTCAGCCTGTGAGAAAAGATAAAAACGCCAGCAATTAATTCTACTTCAGGAAGAAAGGTTTTGTTAGCAGATGACTGCATGAAATAATGGTTGTATGTGTGTGCATCTGAGTCTAAGTAGATGTTGGACAAAAGGGTTCTTCCCAAAGATAAACGGAAATATCTTTTTCATAGAGTTCATTGGCTTGAAAGTGTCTTCTTGATAGATTTCCTTGTTGCCAGGAGGGCATGATGAACAGTTTTTGCTGCTGCTGGTAGTTGCAGGGGTTGCTGTGTAGAGAGTGGCTTTTGTTTCTTTTCCTCACCATTAGCCACTTGGGGTGTTTCACTTGTGTTAATATCACTTCATTTTGTACTTGCTTAACGCTGGAAATCACAAATCTTAAAAGAGAACCCAGTTCTCCAACCTAGCAACATAACGTGCTGCTACCGTGCTGCAAGGCTAGTATTTAATCTGCTTATCTTTAATAGTCTTCACTGCTTACACAGACCCACGTCCCTCTTTAATGAGAAGAAATGTCCTGCAGTGAGGCAGAGTGTATTTTGCTTCTAGGCTTATGTCATCAGCTTCGAAGTTGAAATTGGTTTGAGCACTTTTTTATTTTCCTGTCAGTTTTGCTGATTATAGTTGCCTTTTCAATTTCCCTAATACGTTGGAAGATAGTGGTTTTTGTAAAAGGAAACCTAATTAAAAGATGCCAAATGAAAATCTAATTTTGAAGAGCTATCAGTATTGATTGGGGGCAGGTAGTCAGCCCATATTGTCAGGGGATAAGTGTGATGTATCTTTGCATTCTGAGTATTTGTAAATGCTGGCTACTAGTCAAACTGATGACAAAAGTATATTATGACTTGCAGTATTTTAACAACACCTAGAAAAGGCTCTCTAAAATGTCAGTTGTAAATATGTAGCAGTATTTCCCATATGATTTAGCAGTTGTTCCTCTCTTACTTTGTATTAAATTGCTTTACCCAAGCCATTAGTATTTATGGGACTTCTGGAAGGTACAGGATTTTATAATTTCTGGGATCGAGACAGGATAGGCTTTTCAAGGTTGGTTGTTTTTGAATTTCTAGAAGCTACTATTAAAAAATATGAGGTAATTTGTAGACTGTGTGAGTGTGTCTGTGCAAAATGTCAGTGACGTTTTTGTGTTATTCACAGAGGTATATGATATTACATCTTAAATGAGGTTTATTTTTGACTTGCAGGCCCTAGAGTGTTTTGATACGCGTACTTAGCACAACAGTGAGAGGCAGGTATCTGGATTACTTTATTCAGCAGCTATGTAGGCAGCAGAATCTTTTTGCCCACCAGAGCAGTGTGCAAATGCAACTATTTTTCTTTTAGCATCCAAGACAGTTCAAGTATTCCCTGTAGTTTGTGTTCAACTCTGTTGAATATACTCTGAATTTTCAAATCTGTGAATACACTTTTGCAGCCTTTTTTCTTACGGGAACAAACTGTTTAAAGTTTAACGTGCTCGTTCAGAAATCAAAGAAATGGGGTTGGCTTTGATGGACTTACTAAAATTTTGTTTTCTGAATGCTCATGTTTCTACTTGTTAAAGGTTTTTCTTAATTATCATGCAGGTTAAGCAGTGTGACTTCTGACCTGGCTATTGGGTACATTTGAGAGTGATTGCTATACAAAATAAAAGCCACCTAAAAATACAAGAAATTCAAGTGATATGGAAATGATTTGTTAGACTAGATATAAGGAAGCCAGGTATGCTTTAGAAAGATGCATTTTCACTTTACTCATATCTTGTGAAAATATTGTATTTATACTGTAAATAATGCAGTGCAAACTTCCTTAAACTTGGCTTATGAGCTTTGAAATAATTTCCTCTATTTGGAAAATTTACTAAAAATCATATTTTGTAGTTTTGTGATTTGAAGTCTAAAAGAACGACTGGTAAGTTATACATCTATTAGTCTGAATTTGCTAGTCTTACTTATTCCATATTAGAAAGCAAATTTCAGTTTGAATTAAATTATTGTATACTATAGCATAAATACAGAAGAACGCTTCTGTATGACTAAGCTTTGAAGTTTCTCTTTTGCTTTAAGGATCAAGAATGATACCCAGTAAAAAGTATTAAGTTGTTTCAGATTTTGATGTTGCTTATTCTAACATTAAGCCTCACTGTCCTTAACTATTCTTTCATATCAATTTTATTGATATGTCTGAAGGTAATAAGGTCCATTTTTCCATGCATCCTGACATGCCTGCTCTGAGTATTTGGGTGAAGTGTTCTACTGCAAGCTTTTCATAATATAGTGAATATAGAGTTTAATTCTTCCACTTCCTATGCAGAATATATCCAGATATAGTCATTGCTGTCCTTTTAGTGAATTTATTCTTTCTTAAATAAATAATTGCATTTATGGTTTTGTGTTGTTTCTCTTTGGAGACGAGATATGTATCATTAAAATCGGAGCTTGGAAGTTAGCAGCACTTTGTCTATGAATACAAACAAGAAATTCTCTGAATGGAAAGTGGTTCACCTTTGTCTTTACTTGTCTTTGGTCAGATCCATAAATTACTCATTTTGCTAATAGCAATGCTTCTTTTAAATCAAATTGTTTTAACACAACAGATGTTTTTGTAGCCAAAGGTTTCTCTTTCCAAAATCGTCTTGGATATTAGTGTGATAAAATAATGTTTGGAATTAGGATGAATATAATTATTGCCTATTGTATGGCATAGCTTAAACAACTGCTACCTGATATAATTACTTTTAAGTTACTTTCATAAAAATACAAAAATATTAATTGACTTTGACATTTATAATTTGTTTTATATCGGCATAGGCTAATAAATGTCACTTGTATTGGTAGCCAAAACCCCAAAAATATATCAGATGTCATTGGGGTAGGTTGGTGTAGTCCATGAATAAGGTCCTTTCTGCTCCATTTGTTCTGTGAGCTGTGGCTTGTACATGCTGGTAATGACTCCAGGCTACACTGGTTTGAAATAGAACAAGCCAAACCCACGGTCGTCTCTGTCCCAGCAAATCTGTGGCCCTCAGTGTTTCCAATATTATGCTGCTTTTTGTCTTTAGGTGTATGTAGTGAACTCCTTCTCTGTAAAAATGTATGTACTTCAGTTTTCTTTTTCATGATTATAGTGAACAATTGGTGGAAGAATGGCCAAGGGGGAAGAACGTGTACAAACTCAAAAAGAGATCCCCTTGTGGGGTGACTGTTGGGAGGGGATTAGGATCCTAAAAATCTTAAACAATGAAGATAAATTTAATGGATTGTGGTGAGGTAAGGGCAATAAAGACTGGATGTGACTTAAGCAGACATAGGAGTGATTTTACATTTCAGATTGATATGAGGATTACAAAGGCTGTGGGTTGACAGTTTATTCTCTCTAACAGTCTCCAGTTATTTGCTATTTGTTTTCCTAGCTTTTGTCTTCTCTTCCATTCTTAAATGTGACTGTCATGCAGCTTCCCGTTCTTAGCGTGTTGACTGTTTTGGCAGGTCTTACCTTAAAACTCTATGGGCCAAATTTAAACCTGGCAGTTCCGTTGTGTTTTGTGTGTCAAAACATTTACTTGTGAAATACCACCTAAAACTTGTTGTATTGAAGTGTGCAAATATTTAACATTTTTTTTAACAAGTGTATGAACAGGGACAGTTTTGCTGTGTGCTGGTGACTGCCTGCTTGTAAATTCTGATAGTTTGACAGTGCTGAGCTGATATTTTTCTTCCAAAGTGGCTACCATGAAGAAAGCCCCTCAGGGACATGAGACTACTGTAGACTTTCAGAAGGCAATGTTGTGCTTGATTAAATTTAGACAGATGATGGAGTGATGTAGTAAAATCATTTTTGTTAAGGCATAATATAACAAAGAATGCAATGTAGTACCACTGGGACTGATAAAAATGAAATACTAAAGAAAAACCATGCCCTTACATACAGCTTTTAGCAGCAGATGCAATAGATGTAATTTAGTTGTGTGATGCTGGAAACATAATATTGATTTACCATGAATCAAGAGAAATAGCTTGTACTTTGCCTGGTTGTGTGGATTGCAGCAATCTTGGTGAAATGAGTTACCTAAAAATGGTGCTGTAAGAGAATTCCTTCTTTTTGATAGCAATGGGGAAGCGATTGTAGCCAGGTAAAAAAATCCAGTTACATGTCTAAACGGGGAGCTGAGAGGAACTTCATGTGCTGTTGCTGTGAACTGCCAATTTTCCATTCTTCTTCAACTCACACTTTTAAAGAAGAATGATTTCTTGAAAGCTAGGCCTCACGTAACTTGCATAAAATTGAAGGCAGTGGAATGAGAGGGGTTTGGGGTTGAACTTGCCTTGCATCACTTGCACAAATAACTTAATCTTTTTGTGTAGCATTTATGTACCACCAGATAACCATATTTCTTCTGGTTAAAAAATCATTTGAAGTAAAGTTGCAATAACTTCAGAGGAGGTTAGTTTGGGTACTGCATGGCATATAACTTATTTCTCTTTTTTACTTATTTGAGAGGCAATAGTTCTCTTGGTCTTTACTAAGTTAATTACTGGATGAAATTATTTCCATTCCTTGCTTGTGTTTTTTGGCAGATGATATAATGCTAACAAACAGTTTTACTAACTTCACCTTTCAACCATAAACAACTGTGTTTTCTTATTGTTTGAGGTTGGTGTGTGGCTTTCATTAATTTATTCCTTAATCCTCAGGTGACCTAGTTTCTTCATGAAGTAAAATTAATTTAAAAACTCTTAATATAGACACTTGATATTTTAAACAAAGCAGTCTAATATTGGTGTCTCGGGTTCTTGAAAACTCTTGATTTCTTGGTTCTCTCTGTGCACTGGTCACTAGTATCAGGTGAAAGTGAGTATTTCGAGGTTATTTTATTTTTGAACTTATAAAAATTCCCCATTGTAGGCAAATTAAAGCTTTCTCACAGTGGGGCTTTGCCTGCCTTTGTTATTCCTCATTTATCCTTAAGCCACAGTGTGCAGATCCCAGTTGTTCTGCAGGTGAAGTCAAACAGCATCGTAAAACTGTGCATGTTGTATAATGGGACTCAAAAGGGGGCTTCATACTTCAGTTTCTTCTGTTTTCTGAAATCTTTGGAGTTTAACAACAACCATTTTGATATTCTCTTCTTTCAGGAAGTGAGCTTCATTAGGGGACTGCTAAATTAATGGCAGCAGGGTGCATTGTGCAAATGAAACCTGACCACTTGAGAGGACAAGTGATGTTTTAAATGGAATGGTTGCATATTTTTTTCCCAGGCTAGCCAACTTAATTTCCCCTAAAGTATTTTTGGTGAAGAATTAGAGCTTCTAAACTCCTAGGAGGCAGATTTGAGAAAGCATTAAAATAATTCCTCTTGGTATTTCAAGAGCCCCCCTGCTTTTCTGAAGAAAAAAAAAATATAGCAAGATATTTAGCTGTAAAAATAAAAATAAGCTACCTTTGTACATGGGCCGGACTTCTGGGTCTTTGCTGACTGTTTTTATGGAATTGGTTGTTTGGCTTTTGTTTGGCTGCAAGCACTCCAACAGTTTGAGATGCAGGGTCAGTTCTAATAGAACTCTCAAAAAAATGAAATTCCTATTTAATATTTGTGTAACAAGCAAGTTGAGGGACTGTATTATGCCACACAAATACAGGGAAAAAAACCTTCCTAGAACTCAAAATGAATGGGGATTCTTTCCTAAATGTCAGCCATGTTTCATATTCTCTGCCACTTTTAGTCTTGGATGCGTGTCAATTTTTAAGAAGCAAAAATAGAATTAAATCCTTTTATTAGTGTAACAGTGATTGATAGTTGATGTTATGGCTAGAAATTGGTTTTAATCACAATATTTTGGAACAGTTTGAGCAGTACTATAGGCTTTTACTTAACATGCCTCTTGTAAAATCTTGTTTCTGCTCTCTCTCACAGTATATTTGGACAAGTTATTTTTTTTGATCTGTTTGAAATAACATTCACTTTACTGTTAAAAAAATCATTCCTCTTCCTCCCCCTCACCCTCCCAAATCTTGTATTTGGTATTTTTGGTGTTGCTAATTTGTGTAGTCCTGAAATGCTTTGTAGCAACTGGAAAACCACATTAAAACAGAAAATAAAAAAATATGCAGACAAAGTATAAAAATATCTGTAAATATATTACAAATTGTAGCAAAAGTCTATACTTAGTTCCTTGAATAAAGATTTTTCCAAACAGAGGGCATCTTAAAGACTTGTACTTGGAAAATGTAGGCAAGGGAGTCGAAGTAACTCTAAAGATCATAAAATACAGCTAAGAGAGCAGCAAGGCAGAGATAAACATTCATAGCATTTGAACATGATATCAGTTTTTAAAGGTTAAAATTTTAAATCAAATTCAGAGGATATCTGTTTTAATTAAAAATAAGGTAATATGAGAATAACGAATATTGAAATGTTAAACCAAGGACAATTAGGAGCAAAAAGGTGCACTCCCACCAAAAACATCGTTACCTTACATCGTGCTGGAAGTTTAAAAATTGTTTTCTGTTTTTGCTAGCAGAAGGTAAACCAAACTCAAGCAAAACATTAGCAAAAGATTTTGATGTAGATTTTGGCATATGTGACTCTAAAATGGAGCACAGCGAACAAGACTTTGGTCTTCTAATATATGTAGCATTAAAAAATAGGTATATGTTTGAACCTATGTTTCAGTGCTGGCCGGGTGATACGAGAGCTTTAAGTGACAGAAAATTAAGGAGGCAGGAAGATGAATACTGAAAGCTGTGAGGCAGGCTGTCTAGAAACTCTAAGAACCCAGAAGGACATGACCAGAGTCTTGCAGTGCCTTCAGATCTGAATCTTTATACATAATGTTAATTCCTGTTGTACTGAAATGAGGTCTTGGGTCATTGGTAGGTAAACTGAGCAGTTTGAAATCTCAAATAAAAAAAGATACCTGTCAGCATCTGCTAAGCAGTGTTCAACTTTATAAATTGAGCAGAAATCAAAGCCAGTGAAACCGAAATGAAAAACTAGCAAATCTGAAAACAGTTAACTTTACAGTAGTATGATAGAAGCTATTTACTGTTACCACTGTGAAAGAAGCTGATAGGTTATTGAATTGTTGTGTTTGGAAAAAAATTACTTTAGAAAGAATACACTCAACTGCTAAGATCAAGCAACCTAAACCAAATGTTTTTAGAACTGAATTATCAAGTAGCTGTCAAGTTTTGAGGGAAAAACATAGAATTAAAAAGAACAGAAAAATCATAGATTTAAACAAACAAAATGCTACATCCAAATAATTTTATATGAGAGAAATACTGAAGGGATTGCTTTGGAAATATGTTCCCTGTCTTTTAATTGCCCCGCCAGAGAAGAAGATCTAGTCAAGTTTTGTTTCCCATATTAAAATCCATGTTTGGGTCTTGTAAATCTTCCATACACCATCTATTTGTATTATCTTTTACTAAAATTCTGAGTTAAATTATAAACTGAAAGAGCTGGTTTCAAATGCATGTTAGGGACAAAAGGTTGCAGTAAATATTGAATCTGATCATATGGATATACTGTCTTTTGAACATTTCTGGAAGCAAATCTTATTTTGCTGCTTTAATATGTTTGAAGTCCAATTTAATCTTGCACCTAGATTAGCATTACTGGGATGTGATAATGGATTAAGTACTGATCTTTTCTGCCCCCTGTTTCATCAGCTACTTTCTTCTGCAGGAGTGGTAATTGCTTTGGAATGAAAATCTTCAAATAGTATTTCAGTTGATAAAGATTTGTGCAATATCCATGCAGATATTCTTTTGCATTAAAAAGGATTTTTCTACTATTTATTTTGACACATGTTAAATAGTGTAAGAGATATCAGAATGTGAATCATAATTCCTTAAAGAACCCGTGTAATAGCTATATGAGTAGTCTTGTGGAAATATAAAATCGTAACGTGGAGATCAGCTCATGAAAATTTTAAACTAAAAATATGACTATTGAGTAAGAAATAGAACATTTATCATACAACACACCTAATGGCACAGGATTGAGTATATACAAAGGTGAACTATCATAAGGGGACAATGTACAGTATTAGCTCAACAAGAAAAATACAAACATTAGTACTAACATTAGAAGAAAAGTGCTAACATTACTAATGTGAGTAAGGTCTCCTATTTTTGATCTAGGTAAAAATTCATCTATATTATTTTTCTCTGGAAGATTAAAGACATAGCTGCAAATTTGGTGGAATTCCAACCTCAGAACAAATAGAAACACAAGTCAGCTTCCAACACCAGATGAATTCACCAGAGCAGGCGAGTGTTAAGAAAGTTAATGAAGGTAATGTAAGTAAGGCTTGTAACGGACTTGTAGCTGTGCACGTGGCGAGCTACTGCATCTGAACTGAGATGTGGCAGCTTTGTGTGCTGTCCTTACCTGATCACTCGCAGTAGTTTGGCCACAGCCTGGTTTGCAGGCAGTTTCAAAATTAACTGAGAATTAAGACTGTTTGTGCTGTTCCTCAAGAACAATCTCAAAACAATGGGACAAACTTCATTGCAATTTGTAAGAGCAGCCAATATGCCACTGGGTTTATGATGGTAACTCCTGTTGCACGAAAAGGATTAGAACTCCAGTGTCACCAAAATATTGAATAAGAACACATGATAATCATAATTTAAACTTTCAACAGAAATAAACATTGCAGAGGACAAGAGAGGTAAAAAATCCCAACTAGTGACATAATTTTACACGAAATTGATTTTTTTGGACACGAGAGGTTACTTTCTGATGCACAAAACATAACAACCAGCTAATACTAAAAGAATAGCCAGATAATGTACAGATTCCCTTTGTCCCCTGGTGGTGGACAAAGTAGAACATTCTTCATAATACATAGTATTTTAATTTTTACAGGTAATACCAGATGCTTATGCATTAACAACGCTGCCAGCAGTCAGTGTTAGAAGATCTCAAATAATCCTTTCTCAGTTTATGAAACTTGCATCTTCGTTTCCAGAAGCTGATCAGGAGAGACCTATCATTCTCCTTTTATGGCAGTATTATGGTGGAAATTAATAATCCAGTGTTATTTCCAAAGTCCATATCATGAGTATTTGTAATATGAAATTTAATAACCCAAGTCAAAATGAAATCAAATATTTTCATTGATTAACATAAAGGAGATAATTTTTTTTTCAATAGTTAAAAACCTTATGTTTAGAGATGCAAAAACCTGAAATAACATGATAGTTGCTGGTGGAATGGGAATCAAAGGAGAAAACCTTTGAATTCTTGGTTGCTCGCTCTTCTCTTGGAAAAAGTCCTGATCCACAGTGTCTTCTTCAGCAGTTTGATTCCCGCTCCTGGAGCGCATCTTCTTGTGAAAGACGTGGTGATTTAGCTCCATCCATCCCAAACAACACATTTATGGCTTAAGAAGTATTTCAGCTGGGACCTCAGTGTATCAGCAGCAGACAGATCCTTCTGTAGTCTTCGCTTGCTGAAATGGGGGCTGATAGCCTTGCAGCTGATCTCTCATAAGGTAACTTGTAGCGCAGTGTGTTAACAGAGTGGAGTAAAAAGCCCAAAAGGTTGTGTGTAACTAGAGAGGATTCACTGAAGACAAACCACAAAACAAACAAAAAAGTGCCCCCACAGAAAATGGTAATGGCAGCCGTAAAATCAGATGATAAAGCGATCCTACCATGAAGGCAATAAAGCAAAAACCAATCCTCCCCAGAGAATCAAACTAAACAGAAAACAAAAAGCAAACAGGCTTAGTGCAGAGAAACACAGGCATATAGCAGCGGCCATGCTGCTACTAAAAAAATCCTGTCCTTAAGCAGATTAGGAAAATTCCTTTTGTGCTAAGCTTTCGCAGTTTGCCTTCTATATATATTGTAGGCTGTTTTTGAATGCCTCCATAAATTGCACATCTATAAAATACATTCCAGAAACTTGTGGCTTTTAAGCCTTTTGTTTTTTAAAGAAAGAATTCAGTAGTAAAAGAAGGTGTGTTATAAATAATACTGCAATCTGTGCTGCATCAGTGCATTGGAACAAAATTGGCTCTTCTGGTTTCTTTGAAGTTTGCATATGTTCAAATTAAAATGTGTGAACTATCCATGTATCCCAAGGAAACTGAATGTCTTTGTGTTAAGTATTCACAGAAATTGTGTGTGCATATATACATACAGAACAATGTATATGCATGTCCAATTGTATTTCTTTAGGACTACAGAGAATATAGGTACTTCATAATCTGTGTCGCTACTGTTTCAGAAGTGTGGTCCTCTGAAAATTATAAATTTTAAATTTCCATTTCCAGCACATTTACATGCACCTGTTTGTAAACATCATTTCTTGTGCCAGCATTGTCCTTTGTTGTTAGTAGCTTTCCTTCCTTGGAAATTCTCACTTGGATTTTACTCAGTGAATCCAAGAGACTGTCCTCGCTGCAGACAGATTACTTCTGCTGGAATGATGGCTGCCAGCATTTGAATGTTCATTTCTTTTAGATAACTGGAGGCATGACCTACGGAAGGTTCTGCTCAATGCCTGTGCAGACCTTTGAAGCCATCTCTGTTCTTTTGACTAGAAAGACATTTTATTTACTTTCTTCTGAAAACTTGTTTCTTAAAGTTAGTGCTTGGAGTTTTTTTTCTAGTTGCAGGCTCAAGTATATATTACATAGGAAAACTAGTTTTAAGAATAGTAGCTGTCTCGGCTAGGAGCCTGGGATTTGTCTTTGTGAATGACATGACCAGAACCAGACATGGCATCATAGCTGCTGATGTGTTTCTGATTGAGCTAATGGCATTATAATAATTTCCATATTATGTTCCATCCTGCTCTTGACGCTGCCTAGCAGCTTGTTTGCTTTTTTCCAAACTCCAGCTGTACATTGACTTCAGTGAACTGTTCAGAATTTCTTCCCTACCTTTTCTGAAATTAGTGCTAGTTTTGCCTTATGTGGAGGTATGAGTAGTTGCTTGTGTGTATATCGATTCTGGCATTGTGTTGACCACTTACCTAATAAATTCCTTACACTGCTAGGGATTTACAGAAAATCTGCACATTTGGTCTTGTGCAGTGTGTACTAATGTACTGTACTCTGGAATTAATGGAAAACCTTGAGGTCTCCTATCTAATGTTTTACTGTAATAAGATAATTTATGTCTCATCTTCTGCATTTGTTTTTTTTACTTCTGTATATAAGATGTTTCATGTGCTTAAAACATTACCCAGCTTTCTGTCCAAATACACAGGATACTGAGAATGCTTAGCCTATTCAGAGATGCAGAAAATTAAAAGAATTTTGTAATTTGTACAGTCAACAGGAGACAATGAAAAAGTTGGCTGTCATCAGTAAAGAGAGAGAATGCCTCAAGTCAGCATTTAAAAAAAAAACAACCCAACACAACCAACCAAAAACCAACCCCAAAAAACCCTACCCCCAACTCAAAAAAAATCCAAAACAAACAAACCCCAAATACCCACCCAAAACAAAAACACCCCAAACCACACCACCCCAACAAAACAACAACTCACACATGCTTTTGGATATATCTCACCTATTTTTAATTTGTTTAATAGAAGTAGAATAGGATGGGAAGAGAGTAATCTTAATCACTTACTTAAAGGAGATGCTTAATTAATATTAGCTTCCAATACTTAACACATTTTAAACACAAGATACAAGTAAAAGTCTATCATCTAAATTAAGGGTTCTCCAGTTATTGTAGAGAATTCAAAATACATGATTTTGTAGCCATTGAGCAGGCCTTTAATGTGTGCTTGCGGTGCAAGGAGCTCCCAGCCCTAAGAGAATAGATTTGCTTCTTTAAGCTGAAAGTAGCTGAACTTGGTCAACTTCGTAGAGATCTTCACAGATGAGACCTACAGAGAATGATAGGGTACTCCCATCTTAATGTGGCAGCCCCTGTGCTGCTGCTGAGGATGTGCATTTCAGAAAAAGGGGGCAATCTGCTGGGAAGCATGGATCCAATCTTTTAGGCAAGACCCACCTTCCAGGTGATGTATCCTTCTGTACTGAGGAGGCTGCTGCAGCAGAGGTGATCCCTAAGGATAAGGGGAAGCTGATTGTGATAGCGGGAGATTCCGTTACTAAATGCAGTTAATTGTATTTCTGATGTAAGATGTTCGAGGAGGGATACTGTTGAGGCTGAATTCAGGTCTCCAAGTGGGACACTGAAATACAAGACTTCTCTGGTAACGTTCTCTGCAAAATCTGCCAGCTCCATGTGAGGGAATTGGTAGACAATTGGTAGCAGCCCCATGTGTGGATGACATAGTGGGAAGACATCAGCCCAGGAGGAATGCTGCACCTCAGTCAAGACAGTATCACACTATGGGCATGAGAAAATTAAAACGAATGTAGAAGGCAACTCAAATCTTCCACTCTCATGTCTTGTCCTAACTTTGTAGCTTCCCTAACCTTATTTAATGTTTCCTGATTGTTATCACTGTCCTGATCTGAGAGTTGGTAGCACAGTCTCGGAACTGCATTTTTCCTATTACAGTCTGGGTTCCCTGCCCACAGAGGTTCCACGATGCTTTTCTTCTGTAATATTTTTATCTTGGTAAGCTTTGTGTACAGAGCCACTTCCCTTCCCCTGCATCTTAATTCATCATTCCTGAAAAGTAGCAACTGACAACACTATCCCATAGGTTATGCTCCTGTGGGTAGGTGTGAGGGATGCCTGTTACAGAGGGTGGTTGTTTGATGCCAAATATAATTTTGTTTTATTTTTCAGGCTTCTAGAATTAATTTGGAAGCACTGCTTTGCTCCACTGCTCACTATTGCTCATGGCAGCTAACTGGCATTGCAGACAGATTAATTTCCCTTTCCTGTATCTTGCTATTCTTGCTATTATATTGTTTATTTGACTGTTGTTTTTCTTTGTTCGTTTGGTTTTTTCCTGTCCTTTTTTGCTCCCTGCATTTCTTATGCTCCAGAGAATTATTTACCTTGATAGGAATACCTGAATTCATGAAGGCAAAAGCCTGTTAGGTATGAAGGGAAGCACAGATGGAGATTTTCAGACAGTACGATGAACTTAATTTCCCGCTTTTTACATTGAAATTAATGGAAATATGTACAGTGAGGTCCCTATATTGTTTTGAAAATAGTATCTTTTTGTCAGTCATTTGCTTTATCAGTTTTATACCCTGTTTGTTATCTGTCTAGGCCTGAACAGGCGGTGGGATGTTTTTTAAGTATACTGAAATTAGCAAAACTTGAAGTATTAAGACTGAAAATAAGGTTTAGTACTCTTCAGTAGTTATTTTAAAAATAATTATTTCTAGTTAGCTTTACAGTACAGATTCTGTTTCCTAGAACCAGTACACATTTAAATGCTCTGTGTACATCTGCATGTAATGTTAAACTTGGGTAGAGAGGCTTATAAATATTAAATTATAATTATTGGGAAAATTAAAAGAATATTTTATTCATCTCTAATGTCTATTGATTTTTAAGTAGGCATAATGTCTATTGATTTTTTTTTTTAAAGCAAGTTGTACATTGCAATTTAAGCAGACTTGGCATAAATGCTGGCCAGCTTCTTACGGCTTCAGGTCGGGGAGGAAGTATGATTTGAGGTGCTTTACCTCCAGCTGAAATGTATTCCAACACCATGTTAACAAAGCAATGCACTTTCCCAGGGGCTCATCTCTTAGCAGACAGTGGACTTACTACATCTGAAAACCTGTTTTGTTTTGTTTTTTTTTTCCTGAAGATATGTATTTTTTTTGCCAAGCCTCTGATAGTTCTTGTTTCTGTGTGAGCCATCTCAGTATTTTTCCTAGGTAAATGTCAAGCTGATGTTTTAATTTATTTCAAAGATAAATAATTCTATAAAATTAAGTGATAGGCAGAAAAAAGTAATAGTCTAATTCATTATTTAAGAAGATAGTGGGGAATTAATAACAGTGAAAAAACCCAAGAGTGTTATCTGTGACTTACTTTTTTTATCAGATAAGTGGAAAAAGACCATTTAAGATGTTAAGTCTAAAATGTCACTTACCATATCTGTGGTAACCCCAGAAGCTGTACTGGGATTACTTTGGGTTTATGTATGTTACTTAAGTCCCCTTATAGCCAATCATCTGTAATTTCTGGACTAGATGGTAGTTTTGCTTTCCGATGTTGAAATTCTGATTTCAACAAACACAAAGTCTGTGTTAAAAATAAAACCTTAGATGCTGAAAGTTTCTGTCTGAAGGTGTATCTTTCCTCTTAAGTAAACTGAAATGCTTAAAATGCGGTGGTGAATTTGGTGTACTGTTTTAGCCCCAAGAATAGGATTTAAATGGGAATCACCATCTCTCCTTTTCTTTGCTGCAATTTTACTTTGTGAGAAAAGAAAAAGTGAAAATATTTTTTAAAAAGTCAGAATATGTCAGAACTATTTTATCAATTTCTAAACTGTTATTGAAATGAAAAATATCAGTTATCACAGGATTTAAATTTAGAGGAGAATGAATGAACTTAGTTCATGTTTTGTGTATGCAGTGAATGATTTTACAGGATCACTTTAATTCTTTTATTGATCTTTGGTTGTGGCTGCTGGAGTTGCACTTCTTTTGTGAGAATTTGGTGAGTCATGCAGCTTGTGGCAGCACTGGCTGAGAGAAAATGTTAATGTCTAAATATGGAGTAATGAGTTAAACATTTAAAGGAAATAAACTAAGGATTTTCTTGACGATGAAGACAAATTACCATACCAAAGAGCATATAGGTAGAGGGTTGCTATTGGAAAGTTGTGTCTTGAGTCTTTCTTTGCAAGCTATTTAGGTTATTTCTTCACAGATGATGATTAAACTTTTATCTCTTTAGCTTTTTCTTTGTAATTTGACTTCTCCCAAACAAAAATGCAAAAGCTTCTGTGAAAAGGAAAAGGATATTTTTCTCATTAGTGAGTATAATCATTATAATCATAAAATTAATCATTTTAACATCTAAAACAAATATTCTTTGTAGAAAATGTCCTTTAACATGTAGCAAGCAAAATTGTAACTTTTACTCTGAAAAAAGCTATGGAATTGGGGCTGATTGTTAGCAGAGTGGGAGAGGCAGAAGAAAATTGCAACAAAACTGTTGAAAAACAACAGTGAGAAAACTTGTGCAGAGGTATACAGCTGTTTTTTAGGTGCTTGCACCACTTTTGTACTTAAATTTTTGATGTACTAAAAATTTGCCAGTAATATGGTTTACACTTTACACACTACTTTTTGTTTCCACTATGTATAACTTTTTTTAGGTTGTATGAAATGTGTGTTGGAGAAGCACAGACTTATATTCTAATACTCCAGTTCTCCTACAGTCCAGTAAAGACAATGAGTGAAAAATAATGCATTAAAGACTTTTTGACTACCCAGAAGCTATTGTGAGCTGAATGCTTTAACCGTGAATTGAAATGATCCCGAAACAGTGAAGAAGGACATTGATTAGACTGGCCGTTGTGAGAAAAGGACTGTTCTGTAACAATTTTTGATTAATTTGCAAGTCTTGTAAAGACTTCAGTAATGTCTTCTCTACTCATAGGTACAAATTAGAATATACCTTAAAATCTGCCTTTGAAACCAACATCTGATTGAAAAAAAACCTTGCAGTTTCTTCCAAAAGGCATAGAGGATGAAGAGAACTCTGTGCTTGATAATATGAAAGAATAATGACATGACAGACAGTCCTGAGTACCTGAGAGGCTCTTCGTGATGATGAAGTCAATGTTTGGTCTAATTTGAAGAATGGTAAAGGACAGAAGACAGAAGTTTTAGAGATTGATTAATATCTTTTGTCTTCGTATGTTTTCAAGAGAGTTCATATTTATAATTTAAATGCCACAGAAAGAAAATCCTAGCCAGAACATGTCTTTGTAATAGAATCAGCTGTTTCTGTCAGTCCATTACAGAGCACACTAATCGACCATCAGAACTAAAAGTCATTAGGCACAGTCTGCAGTTTCTCAAATCTGTGCTTTGGGAGTGAGTGCCTGTATTTTACCAGTACTTTAATTGGGGATGAATTTTCCCTTACTCTGAAACAGATCTCCTGGCACCAAGTAAGTCTGAATTATCCAACTGTATTAAATATAAGGTTGTTCAGAAATAGCTCTGTGAAAGATGTTTAGACGTATCACATGCTTTCTCATATGAGGAATCTTAGAGATGCGAAAACCTTAGTTCACTTGACAGTTGCACAATTTATGATGTACCTGAAGGATAAATAGGTCTGGATATTGTTATTTAAAAATATGCCGAGGGATGAGGTCAGTCAGTGCCTATCCTTCCCAGCTCTGCTGCCTTTCGTTTTGAGAGCAATAGATGTTGCTTTCCCAAGATATGTTCCATGTCCTCTAAGCCTGAAGATTGTCTTGTGTACACAAGTCTAATAAACCTTTCACCTCCTCGGTTTGATCTGTAAATTAATCTTAGATTTGGGCTAGCACCGCTTTGCGGTTTCCCATTTTATATTTCGTCTCAGAGCATTGTTGTGTGTGACCATGACAGGCAGTGTTGTTCCCTTGAAATTAAGATAGTCCAAGATTATAATTTTAAAAATAGGACAAGGTTGGTGGTTATCACAGTTCTACCTCACCAAAATCAAGAGGACCATTTAATTGCCTTTTTTTTTTTTTTGTCTTTATGGTTAATTTACATATTCCTAAGCAGGTAAAATATCTATTTACAAGTATGTGTGAAAGAGATGACAGGAGAGCATGTTTCAATTTAATGTTTGTTTTTCAGTGAAAATATTGTTTTCCAGAACTAATTATAAAAAAGTAGTTGAAGAAATACTTTGTGTTATAACTCTGAAATGAGTCACACTTAGTATGTAACCACTTTTTATTTCTAGGGGATGACTCTCTTCCTTTACACATAATACACGTGTAAAACTTAGGTGGCTATTGGCTTTTGCTGTAAAAAATACTTATTATCTGGGAATGAAGCAATAAAGCCCTTTCATCACTTCTGTCAAGGATTTATGTTTCAGTTTGGCTGCAGTTTGGAGCCCAGCAGACACAAGCAGTATCAGAGACCATTCACTTTTGAGGGCAAGAAGAGAAGTTAAAATTCTGTTATCTGCTTACAAAGATGTAAATACTGGCTGGAATCTGCTTATTCCAAATCTGCTTATTCCAAATTTTCACATGGTGCTCACCATGTGAATTTCTCCAATAAGTGGATGATGGCCTTTAACTATTCCTTTGCAAAAAATGGTGAGAGCACCCTTTGCTTGTCCCTCCTTCCCTCCTTCTGTTGAGAAGCAGTGATTTGGGAGGGGTAAGCAGAAGTGCCTCATGTAGACTAGCTAAGCAATGAAAAATTAAATCTGCTTGTCCTGTAAATAATGTCCAGTCAGAGCAGATGTAATTAACTACTGAACTTAATGGATGCCTCGTGAGGTTACAGATGCTATCAGTCAGAAACTAGATGAAGGCAAAGGAGCTTTATATGCTTGGAATTCCTTTTAGGACTAATTACTAAATATCTTCAAAATTGATTGCCTATGCTTTCAATTTCTGAGAGTGTTTTCACGTGATCTGTGTGGAATTGACTTGCTGCAGCTTTAGGGGAGGATGGGAGATGCCTCCATTGTTCTTTGAGGGACTAAAAAGTTTCTCTTCCCTTGGACTTTCAGAGCTTTACTGTTAGTAAACGTGTTATTTCAGGGGTTGCCAGGCTGTCATGGGAGACTGGTCTTTTTATCTAAATTAGTTGAGAAATAGACAGTTGTAAAGATAAAATTATTTTGATGTGTCAAAAGTCTTAGCCTAACATTGACAAATCAACTTGGGACATGTGTAGTCTGTCTTAAAAATAACCACCAAAACTGAATTTCTGCCTGTGTGCTTACAAACACCTCACAACTGGGAAGCTGGTCAGAAACCAACCTGACAGAGTAAACAGAACCCTTTGGACCGTTGTGAGGTACCTGCTGATGTTAATATTGAACTGACCATGTACCTTTTCTTGGTCCAACTATAGTGTTGGAGATTGTCTTTCAACTGAAGTATTTCAATATTATTTTCTTTGTAACCCTTGCTCTTTGTTCATAGCATGTATTAGCAGCGCACTGAATGGATATGAGCTGGTGAGCAGGTCCAGGAGTTTCCATGGGGTACATATTGTTTTATATAACTTTTATATAGGATAAACCAGAAGGGCCCCTAAACTCACCAAAATTATGCTGGGCTTGATTATTCTGTTTTTAATTAAATAAAGGATGTTTAAAGAGTTTTATAGATAAAATTGGTGGTTAGGTAGCCTTGATGTCAGCTGTCAATTCTTTTAGAAACAACCGTTTAAGGAGTAGATGTGTCTATAGTAGAAATGACAAATGACTTAATCATAGGTTAATATTAGTACAAGCCAACAAGGGAGAGAATAAAACTGGATTTGTTTATTTGTAATGCTCTTGGCATTTTTAGCAGCTGTGACAGTTTCCTTGTGATCGTTGCATGCCCAGTCTTGAAGGAATTTTTGGTGCAAGTCAAGGCAGAGCAATTTTAAGAGTGGTTTCTAACAATAGTTACAGCTGCAGTCCTGTATGTCTCCGAGATGACACTCTTTTCTCCATTTTCCAAAATTTTGTAGAACATGACCTTTTGACTTAAATTTCTGAAGCTGGTGCAGTCTGGCAAAATGAAAGAGAATTTTGAACAGTTGCTCCCATTATTTTGGGTGACTGTTCAGTGCTGGGCAGACAGGCTGTTTCACACACAGGGCGGATCAGTAATCTGCTTCATGGCCTTGTAAAACTTGAATTAAGTGATGAGAAGGATTAACGAGCTAAGCTGTGTGCTTTATACCTCTCAATATACTACGCTCTTAGGCTAATTTGTGCAAAAATATAATACATATATACATTTTGGAGCATTTATCAAAGATATTATTTCTCAGGTTTCAAAGTATAACCTGCTTTTTATTTACAGAGGACTATCATGCATCTTGCTTTTTATTTAGCTCATCCACACACACATTTTGGGTGGCTGTTACCATTTATTTCAGGGAATAAGTTTTCATAATGGTCCTCTGAAGCTACTGCTGTTGCAATTTATGGATTGTCTGTTATGAGAGAAAATTCACCTTTTTTCTTCTGCTCTGCTATTTTTTTCTGTTTCTGTGCTACATCTCGGGTTCTGGGCTGCAAAATGCAAGCTGTAATCTTTAAATTTACTTTTTTCCTGCAAATTATATTACATCTTCAATACATAATCTTTGATGTGCAATGTATAATTTAAAAATAAGTTTGGCAAATGTATTTAAAGGGGGCTGCTGCTACAGTTATTTTTAGCCTTGAGGAAAACAATCAAGTTGATAGTAAATTTGTTTAATGACATCTAAGGATTGAATAGCTGAGTTACTGTGCCTGCTATTCTTGATGTGACCAGGGTTCGCAGAGGTTGTCTTTAATTTTCAGAAACCATTTGCTGTTTAACCTCAGCTGAAAAGCTTAGTATCAAATATGAAACTAGCTATTTTCTTTACTATGAAAAGAGAGACTGCTGCTTGACTGGCAGCATGAAATTAGAGAGACCCTGTGCTCTTAGTCTCAAATAACAGGGAGAGGAATGAATCCTGCGGAGGAAATGAGACTTGGAGAATTGCAAGTCATTCATTGCTCTGGCTAGCGAGGGGGTGTGTGTGCGTGTACCACCCTGCCCTTGGCTGCAGACGCCTACTCCTCGCGTCATCTGTAGCTCAGCTGTGGCAGCTGCCTCGTTCCTGGGGTTGGGCAACTCTCCATTCACCCACTTGGCAATATCATTTGCATGCATCGTTTTTATTGTCATCTGCCTATCCAAGCAATGATGTGTGGTTGCAGTTGTGTTGGTTACCATGAGTGGGTTCCATCTGGCCCATGTTGTACTGTGTAATACTGTATTTTGGGCTTGAGAACATGATGCAGTGTACAAAATATGGAGTAGACCCTTCAGTTTACTAATATATGTATATATATATGTGGGAGTGGGCACTGAAAATATTCTGAGGAAAGTGGGAATTCTTGTCTGTTTTGAGAAGTATTCTAGAATTATTTTAGGTCAAGTAACCAACACCCTTAATCTTATTGAAAGCCCTGAGGTTAAGTAATATGAAAGGTTAGCAGGCAACTTTTGGAGGCATATATTCTTGACAGGTTAATGCACAGATGTGACCTGGATCCTTAGCTATGGTGGGGGAGGGGAAAATAATTTACTGTGTTTGAGAGTTTTGATTAAACTTTAAAGAGCTTTTAGCTTTTTTTTTTTTTTTTTTTTTTTTGCATTTTTTTTTTTTTTTTTTTTTTTTTTTTTTTTTTGCGTAACTTTAATTTTGAAAAAAGCCCAGGGCTTTTTTTTTTTTTTTTTCCTCCTTTTTTTTCTGATTAGTAAGTGATTTCTAAGCTGAAGTGAAGAGAAAGGCTGGAAGATACTAAAAACATTAAAAGCGTCATTGACTGATTCGTGAGCTGTGGGTTTGAAGACTGATATAAACTGATTATTTAGAACAATAAGGTCACCTGTTAGTTAAACAGCTGAGGATTTTTTCCCCCATTTGGTTTTATATGTTAAGGTACTTTGCAAAAGACGTTTTTACTGACATGTTATTTCTGTTGAGGTAGAGAAGTGATCCAAATGATACATTTAATTTGCTTTGAAGTTGCAGGATGTTCAGGGTAACACTGGGTGAACAGGTAAACTGTTGACTATTCTAGTGCCACGCACGTTGTCCTGAAGGCTCTGGCACCCTGTCGCCATGAAGGTGAGAGTTCTTCGGAAAGGGCAGTTCCAGGCAGTTTGGCTGGTATTGGGGTATGAAAAGATGTGGTGGGACTAAGATATCCATGGCAATTCAGGATTTGTGTAATTGCAGGCATAAATTCTGTACAGTGTGGAGAAAGGTCTGGGAATTAAACTCTGTGTCCTCTCAGTATTTTGAATGATACTGGCAAGAGCTTGGGTATTCATTTTCTGCATTTTAGGCATCTCTGCAGCTAAGCAGATGATCTAACAGTATGATACTAAATTTAGTTTCTAAAAAGTCAGTAAATTATAGAATATCTGCAGCATATTCCATAGGTTAATCTGACATTCAGTACAGATACGGTTTTAGTGTTGCTGTTTAAAATTCCTTTCTGATGAGTTTGGGAAACAAGTTCAGATGTAATCATTTTTAGGGAGAGAAAATGAGAAGTACTGTTTTTAATAACCTTTTACAATGATACGGTGAAAAGAAGGAAATTATTTTTCTTGACATATTCTGATAGGGGGAAGAGAAGCTTAGTGTGGAGTGGGGTTTTTTTTTTTTTTTTAATCACCATGAAAAA
>NW_010315782.1:0-12831 GCF_000700745.2 Antrostomus carolinensis
ACACACAGTTGATAGAATTAGTTTCCTTTTAACAATTTGGGTTTATATGGGAAATCATTTACACTTTTAATAAACACTTTTCCCTACTTTCTTCAAACTACTGGTTCCAAGAGTGATATTAGAGTTTGAGATGAGAGAAATTCACTGTAAAAGTTGAAGATAAGTTTCTATCATTGAGAAAACATCTTTAGAAAGACACTCTAGGTCTGTATATACAATGAAGTAGGACAAGTTATCAAGGTAACACAATATATACAGCTGGGGGAAAAGCTGAGATGAAAGCAACATGATATTTTGAGGGATGTGAAAGTTTCTGATGTAGGAAGAACTGAGCAAGCCCAGTGTATTGTAAAAATACTTAACTAGAGAAAATACAGGAAACAAACAGTAATATCTCCTTTATACTAAAATAATCTGTAACATAAAAAAGATTTTCTGGAGTTAATGTAATAACAGAGCAGATTCAGAGTAAAATGGAGAACAAATACAAAATTTTATTTCCTTCATCATATTCCAGAAGTGTCCCTGGGAGGATGACTCTGTGTTCTCTTTGTTTGTGAGGCAGAAGCTGACCTGCTCTAGGTTCCAGAATGGATGTGTTAGCATGAGAAGCAGCAAAGTTAAATAGTTGAAGAACAGTATTCCTAGAGAATGAGAGAAAATGAAGCTACTTAACTCAGAGATACTTCAGTCACCTCTTACAGACATGCATTGTACTCTGTAGATGTGCCACCATTATACTATAAACATAGAATAAATTGTATGAAAGACTTAGATCAAAGACTGTATTAAAAAAAATTTGTAATGTAGAGCTACTAATCAAAACTAGTTCTCCTGACTCTGCCAAACCACCTTTCTTAGCTAGGCTGTGTCAGTAAATGTTCAAAATCTAAAACACAAGTCATATGACAGTAAAAATAGGCAAAATACCCCCACAGAAAGGATATACTGGGGATAGCCAATTACACAATGGTTTGATGGTTTGATGTGTAGTAGCTGAGTGGAGGAAGGGGATTATTTTGCCAGTTGGAAAGAAATAGAAAGGAAGTTGAAAAGTATGAAAGGATTCAGGGATGAAAGAGAGAAGAGTTAAGAGAGGAAAGTGTGGATTGAAGCTCAGTTGAAAAATCTGTAGTCAAAAGAGGAAAGCTCTTGGATCAGACCACTAAAGCAGGCAGAGAAGGTGCCATTAACATCTGCTGTCAATCAGGTTTGTTTCTAGAATTAAATTTTTGGTAGATGAGGTTAATAAACCCAAAAGTCCAAAGGAAAACCTAGCCACAAATGGTGTCAGAGAGTCTGCAAGTCTCCAGCTGAACCATGAAGACAGGAAAACCTCATCCCCAGATTCTTTTTCACTGTCAGGATAAAGTAATGCCTGTTTCATGGTAGTATCATGTGTAGTTAAAAATAAACTTCTGGTTCTTTAAGCTTCCTAGAAAATGAGAACAGAGAATGAACTCTAAAAGTTGCTCTAAAAGTAAGAAAGTAACATTTTTTTCTGATTTTTATTGTTACTTTAATTACTTGTGCATATTTTGATGCATGGAAGTGTATTATTTGTAGTTTATACTGGCTTCCCCCTGCCCCTCCCCTACCCCTTGCTTTATTTCATCAGCACTGTGGAAGAGAACAAATCCCCTCAAATGAAGAAATCATTCCCTGAAGTGCAAAGCAAAAGTTGGCTTGCTTTGGAACTCATTATTCATGAACCATAGAGACTTTCCAAGATACCTGCCCCAGCTGACTCCCTTTATAAGCATTAAACATAGTCCATAAATTCTATTTCAAAGTTTAAATTTACAATGGACTCCATTCATAAAACCGTCATGACAAGTTTTCTAGGAGCATTTCACACTAATGTGCAGAATGCTTCCAAGATGGGTAAAAGCTGAGCTGTTCACACATATCAAAACTTTCTCCTTTGCAGATGGTCAACTTGCCATTGGACTCACAGAGAGAAGGCTGAGGGGAGAAATATTAGCTCAGAAGTGCCAGACTACAATGAAACTTTCTCATAAAAAACCTGACCTATGCTCTTTGCTGTCCAGTCAGAACCCTTTTTAAGGATGTGACCTAATTCCCATCAAATCCAACAGACTTCAGTAGGAACTGGAACATGCCATATGTCTGAAAAGGAGCACTTCTCTGGCATGAAGCAACAGTACTTGTGAGTGGGAGTTAAGAGTGCATGGCAAAAGGAAATAAATTTTTGTCCTACTAAATTTCCCCTTTACTATTGTGTTGAAAAATATAACTCAATTCATGCCTTAAAAAATGTTTACCTTAGACTAATTCTTAGCTAATAGAAATTACCACAGTTGTGACTTCTGTAGATCTACAGTGAATCCTGATTTATTTGTACCATCATCCTTTATATTAAGTAGAGCAGGAGATGTACACTGTACAGATGAGGTAAAGATCATCACATAATGGCAACATTCCACTTCTCCTTCTGCACTGAATTTCTTGGGGTTTATAGTTTTTCTATTAATTTCCAATCATTTTCATGTAACTTTTTTAACGTTCCCTTTATATTTTTGGGGGGAAGTGAAAATTTTATGAAAAAAAATTAGAAACAGAAGATACTAGACAATAATTGTAGAAACTGAAATCAAAAAAAGATGTGCAAATGTGTCCATTAGAACCCAGATTTCTATTCAAGCAATCACAGTAGAAATACAAGATTTGTACAATGTGGTTTACCAAATACTATCAACATACTTTAAGTTCTAGTGTAGATCATTATTTTTCATCTTCCTTCTGATCAAGTAAAAATAAAGTGCCTCATTTGAACAAACTACCCATATTTTTGGTCACAACCAGAGCTGGGAAAAAGCTTGACTTAAACCCACCTACACGTATTATGATAAAAACTAGTAGCTTTATAAATGTTGTGTGAGTTTTCTTTTAGATATAAAATGTTAACTGTAAGCTCTATCATTATAGTTTTATGAGATTTGATAAGTATGAGAAATTTCACAAACTATATCCATGTTAAATTATTGCAGCAGAATGAGAACGTCACAAGAATAAGCTTCTGGGAATGAGCTGTAGGAGTGTGCAGAGTATTGTTCCCTTGCCAGGCCAGTGGCATTTGAAAAATCACACCAGGGCCATCCATTTCTGATGGGAATGACTGTCACGTGATGAATTGGTTTTTCACTTGTGGCTGCTAAAATCCCTACTTTACTTTAACACTTCTTGACTTTTTTGTAAAGCCTGTAATAAAATCTGCTTTAGTTTGGCATATAATAGATTACTGTCTTCAATGTCAAGTAAGAATCTTAAAGGAACAGAAGCTATACAGTGCTCATAATAGCATACTTATCTATCATATTTATTGTTTTTCCTCCCTTATACAAGATTTTCTAGATTGTCCTGTTTCAAAATTCTAATTCTGATGGGAAAGTTTTATTCTTCACTCAAATGAATAGTGATATTGGGTTTTATTTTACATATTAATACAGGATCAATATTCTATTCTTTTCTATTCTGTGCCATTCCATTTTATGAAAGAAAAATGTCATAATCACTACTGCTGAATCCAGCAGGAAAATTACCTTAATAGTAAAGAGAAATATCTTGGTGATGCTTTGTCTACATAGGAGACAAGGGAACTAGTGGGAAAATGCAAAATGACAGCAAGAAAAGTATGTGCAGGAAGAAGTTTTGATGAAGATGTTTTTTGTAACATATTAGACAATATATGTGTGCTAGAGAAGAATGAAAAATATATCTTCTCAAATTGGTGATGACATTTCTCATGGTCCTGAGAGAGTTTTGAGACATAAATATCTGTGCACTGAACAGATAATCATTATTCTTAGATTCGGACTCAGAAGGCCTGAAATCTCTCTGTCCTTACACTCAATATTTTATTACATTTACACAACACCTTCAAGTTCCTTCATTCCTTTTTAAAAGCATCTTTTCCTTGTCTTAATCATTTTACATTTCCTCAAGTTTATAGTGTCTATCACATAATTAACATTTTAAAATAATACTACAGCTTAGGCTTTAAGGAGAAATGCGTACTCTTTTTTACAAGTGTGCTTGTATATGTGCATGTGTTTTATTTACTGTGTTGGATTAAAATGACATTAGCACAGCAGTTAGAAGAGGGACAAATCTATTTTCGTCAAGTCCTCTACCCTAAAATGCAATATATTGTCTCCCAAACACAAGATAAGTTAGACATAAAGTTACTACATTCCATTTGAACAGAAGCTTTCTTACAGATTTTCTCAAACAAAATTCCATTCCGGCTTATCCTCAGTATCCTTTTGGTTGAATCTCAATACACATTCATCTGTCATTTAATGCACAAGCTCTTTGCAGATGATTTTATGTGCATGGAGAATGTAAGAGATTTTGTTATTCAAATTAGTGCATTAATGTGCCTGGAACTACTTTAATGTTTTACTGGCAGGTTACCTTTAAATTCTATTAATTTTTTCATTTGCCTCAATGCCTTTTCTATGGCTTCACCATAACCATTACATGTTCGTTTTCCTTCTGATCCATCTACAAACCCAGTATAAACTTCCGGAGTGTTCCTGACTTAAAAAAACATGTAAGTGCACGTTCAGTTTAAAATAGAGACTTTAGCTGCATTATTTCTATTTATCCTTAAAAATGGACTTCAACTAAACAATGGATGTTGAGTATAAGCTCTCTGCTGGTCCTAGAGTAGGAAGCAGAATTCTGCTTTGTTTTACCTTCTTAAATCCAAGGGGAAATATTCAGCTGAACCGTATCTCCTGATTTGTTTGGTTTTAAATGAACTCTGGATTTGCCTCACGACAAGTCTTAATGTAAGGATAGGGATAACAAAATTTTATAAAAATGCAACAGCGCTTTTTACTTTAAAATATAAAATCCTATAGATACAAAATATGTATGTCTTACACACTTGAGAGCTTACTTGCCAAGTAATGCATTGCCTGTTTATTCTGAAATAAAACACAGTCTATAATATTGTGCTCCATGTAAGTTTTCAAAGAAGAATTCCAAAGTGCCAAACTGTAATTTAGAATATGATGCTGCTCTTGTTTAATCTACTCTTTCACTCAGTCAAATGTAAAACTCTTCTCCCGAGACCAATATTCTACATAAAATCCAGACTCCCCTATGAAAGCAAATGACAGAACGAGTTTCCATTCAGCACAGCAATAAAGTGAACAGATGTAAATTAATAGTTAATTGGCCCAAAATGAAGCAATATTTCAAAATTATTGGGTTGTGAACTTTAAATTCCACAAAAATGTTTTCTTTTTTTTTTTTTTTTTTCTCCTGCCTTTCAGGAAATGAATTTTGAAAACCGAGTGAGCACTCCATTCTGAATTCTGATTTTTATTCTCTACTGATAAAGGCAGATCTTATGCAGGAGTTTTCTCTCACTGGCCTTCCTCATCCATCAAAAACTGTAGAAAATCTGGAAGCAAATTATAACTCAAATACCACAGACATTAACCACAAGCTATGTTTTAATTGGACACACATGTTGACACCTTAAGAAATAAATGGATTAACAAAATATCAGAACTATGACTGAAAGATACAGATGGTGAGTGCTTTGGATCAGTAATCCCAAGATTTGACCCTCTGAGATATCTTAACTTCATTTGAATTATTTTCAGTTTTTCCTCCTGCAAATGAAATAGAAAGACTAATGGAAAATTACTGTACACTTAACAGAAACTTAAAGAGTTATGAGAAGAATAAAAAGTGAGAATATTGAAATACTTTCCTCTACAAGATTTGTTACCAGAGATTTTACTAAAGAGTTTAAAAAGTTGTTCTATTAAGAGTTATTATGATGATTTTGGAGACCAAATTCAGTCACTGAAATGTAAAGGGAGGATTTCAGCCATCGTTTCTGTGTAAATCAAAATGTAACCTTAACTACTGTTGTCTCCACAATTCTTTAAGGATGCCAAGCCCCACAGCTGCATCCCCACTGGGTCTTTATCTTTTTCCTAAATTGATGGGATAACTGAAGAATAGACTGATTCTCTTTACCATGACATATCGTGCCCTGAATTGACTGTTGATTGTTTTGATTAAAAAAGCCATTTTAAGAACAATGTTTATTTTCTAGTCCATTTACTTTGGATGGCTTTTTACTGATTTATAGTCTTCCTGACGGAACTTATAGCAAAGACATAGGCCATTTTATGACTTCAAGGCATGTAATTAAGGCTATGAAATAAAATATTTTAAAATGAAACAAACCTTCTGTATTTCTATTTTACTTGGATCATCTGTTGTTTCTTGGAATCCTAGTAAGAAAACAACTTAAACAATGCATTGACCTAAATATCATTGCTACGCATCGGATACAATTTATTTTAACTTCATAGAATCATAGACTCATAGAATACCAGGTTGGAAAAACCTCAAGGATCATCTGGTGCAACCATTCTTAGCAAAAGCATGGTATAGACAAGGTGGTCCTGTCCAGCTGAGTCTTAAGTGTCCAATGTTGGAGAATATGCTTCTCTGGGAAGATTGTTTCAATGGCTGATCTCATTGTGAAAAATTTTCCTTTTGTGTTCAATTGGAATCTACCCAGAGGTAACTTGCACCCATCATCCCTTGTCTTTGCAATGTGACTCCCTGTAAAATGGGAGTCTCCATCTTCTTTGTAGCCACACTTTAAATACTGGATCATGGTGATAAGGTCTCCCCTAAGCCTTCTTTTCTCAAGGCTGAACAAACTCAGTTCTCTCAGCTTTTCCTCATATGGCAGACTTCCCAGTCCTTTGATCATCTTTGTGACCCTTCTCTGGACCCTTTCCAGCCTGCTTACATCTTTTTTACATAGTAGCAACCACAATTGAGCACGGTTTTCCAGGTTCAGCCTGGCAAGTGCCAAATAGAGTGGGATAATGACTTTATCTCTGCTGGTGATGTCCTTGTTGATGCAACCCAGCATCCTGTTAAGGTAAAACAAATCCTCTAATTTAGTTATTTGCAAAAGTCTTGAGGTTTGCCAATAAAATTCATCTGGAAAGAAAAAAAAAAGAGTGGACTCATTTCCTTATCTAAGAGCCTGGAGCCATGTTCTTCATTATTTATATTCCAACAACATTTGTAATATTATATAATGTTGAGCCTCACAAGTGTACAAACCCATCAGCAAATATGGGCTACATCCAAGTAGTTTAGTCTTTAAGAGCTAGTAGAATAAATTTGATGAAACAAAAACCTAGTTAGGAACACATGAATAATGTTCAAAGATTAAGAAATGGAAGATTTTTCAAGTTCATAACGCTGGACTAAAACTTTATTTATAGGAACTCTTGTGAAGTGTTGTAGAAACGGAAGGTACTGGCTCAGTAGGTGGCACTATTCCCTCAAAATCAGTATGAAGCTTTTTTTTTGGACAGGTAGTTTGGGTACTGAGGTAGAAAAAGATATGTAAAATTCAGCATCTAACCACAGTGGTCTTTAAAGATATTGCACTTTTATGAGGAGATGGACAATTTTGCCTTGTCAGATAAATAGTAAAGCAAGGGAAGAATAGTATGTAAATTTGCACTTTTTGTACATATAGTATTCCTTCTTATTTCTTGTCTTTAATTTTTATGCACTCCTGCATCTCAGTGGGTTGTTTTGATTACACAGGCAAATTCAGTGTATTTTTTTTTTCACTAAAGCTTGATGTTCCCTTATTTAATTAATAATAATAAAAGATATAAATAAAGGGTCTTCTGAGATCACATTAAAAAAAAAAAAATACATATATTATTTTGTAAATACTCACATAGCCTGATAGTGGTTTTGTTAGTTTTTTGGTTTTTGGGTTTTTTTAATGTACAGTATTTAAAAAAAAAAAAAAAGAAATAGAAGAAATCTCTGAAAATGTATGTTCAAAAAATTCCAAAATTTTTAATCCACAAGGCAATTAAAAATATTAAATCTCTAAGAAAGTAAGTTGATAATGTCTGATGAAAATATGTATGCTTGAATACATCACTGATTCTACTTGTTCCAGTACTTAAGACTTTGCTTAGTTAAACTTTCATCAGGTATCTGCATTCAGAATTAGAGTTTGATTTCCAAATTGAACAGTTGGAAGCAGCTTTTGTAGACTTCTTTGCAATACCACTGTATAATACTGTTTCATGTCATAATAAAGAATTATCAATGTTGAAAATAGCATCTCTGACAAGATCTCCATGAACTTCACAATCAATGTATAATGTAGTATAAACTTAAGAAGAGTGTTATCTCTATAGCCCCTAATTTCATAGCTACTTTAAAAACCTACAAAAGCTTCAAAAATTTACCTGCTTTAATTTGTAATAACTCTCAGCTCTCTTAGGCTAAAACTCAATGCATACAATATACTTTCAGTTGAAAGGAACTATAAAAGATTTTTAATTTCCTTTAGAAAATTAAATAATGAATAATTAAAATAGATTATTTCAATAGTTAAACTTTCATTTAAAGCTTACAAATGACTCAGGAAAGGTTTCCCAGAAAATGCTTTCTATAGTCAACACGTTAATGCTGATTTCTCTGACTATAACATACACATATCATCGATCATCTCAGAAAACAGTAAAGTTCTTAAATTGTCAGGATATTTCTCTGAAGTGCTTTTAGGAAAATAAAGTCACAAGATAGAATAGGAGCAATATTGGAATGCTTTATCCCTTAATTTCGGTTGTTTATTTTTCCATTTTGTAATCCAAGCATTCAGGCACTTTACAGCTTACATGCAGATTTTGCTTGTAAAATAAACCATCACATGTGCAACCTATCACACTGAAAGTGAATGAAGCTTTATGGTAACTTTGAGGGTCTTTTATGACATAGAGAAAAGTCCACAACTACCCTGGTGTTACAGATTGTTAACAGTTGCCATTTGAATTCTTCTTAATGGATAACACCCAATAATTGTTTTGCTTTCCACTGTGCCTGCAATCTGATATCTGTAAGAAATCTTAAATCTAAAAGTCAGCTTAAAATCTTTACTAAATATTAAAGAAGAGAATGAATAATAAAGCATTTAGTGTTTCTAAAAGCCATATGCCCTTATTTTTAATGTCCTAGAGTTCAAGCTATCCCCAGTTTACAATAACATTAACTGCTTGAGCTCAATTTTGGCTTAACTGTTTAAAGAAAGAAAAAAAAAATGAAGTATCCACACACTAACAAGGGTTGTAACTGTTTCAGCAAAGGTTTCAGAGAGAATGGTTTCAGTATGAGGAAATTATGGCATGTTTCTGCATTCATCAATTCCATTATATTAATGGATTTTTTTTAAATCCAAATTAGCAAATTTGGAATTTTTTAAATTTTTCAAATCTGGCCTACATTCTCCTCCTTCTAGGTTTAATACTTACTAAAGAAACACATAAATTTCATAGCAATGAAATTAGGCAAACAAAGCTGAATAATTATAACTGATTCTTACTTTTAATATTTAATTTTTGAACTCCAGGAAGCTTTGTGAAAAAACTAAATAAATTCGCAGTTGAAAGGGGAAATTTGCCATCAATCATAATCTTTCAAACTATTCTTCTCATAGCGTTTAGGATTACACAGAGTACCATAGTGTCTTTAGAAATGCAGATGTACTCTTTAAAATGTGTAAGGTTGGTCTAGTTTTAAATCCTGTGATGCTGGAAGAGCAAGAACCCAAGCGAAAGTCAGAGAGAACCAAAAGAGGAAGAGACCCTCAGTAATATGCGGAACATGACGTGTGATATGGAATATCCCACTGACATATCCAAATGCCAATTTAGTTTATTAATTCAGATATTCCTTGCCCTCTTAGATCTTGCACTTGTGGGCTGACAAAACATTAAGTCCTTCACTTACAGTGACACAAATGAAAACACTGGTACATGATCAGTGTTTCTCTCATAACAAATCCCATGTTAGAACTAAAACATATCGCTCTTCTAGCTACTAAAAAGAAACCCAGCCTTGTCCCAGCTGAAAACCAGGTCAGATATTCTGTCGGGTTTTTTTTAGTTTGATAATTTTTTTTATATATTATACTCATCATTAAATAAATTCTCCCTTTTCTTAAGTTTTCCTCTATTTTTACTTTTCTCTCTGGTTATCTCTGTGATAAGTTATTGTTACTGTTTTACTATCACTCACTTACCAGCCCTGCACCTCATGGTAATGTTTGTTGTCCTTTTCTCAAGATGCTTAAGAAATTATTTTCATGACAGTAATAGTTTCATCTATGATTGCTTATGGTTACTGGATATTGAGGGAGCTGGTGGAAGTTCTCATCAACCCACTTTCCATCATCTATTAGTAGTCCTGGCTAACCAGGGAGGTCTCAGTTGATTAGAGGTTAGCAAATGTGACACCCATCTACAAGAAGGGTTGGAAGGAGGATCCAGGGAACTACAGGCCCATCAGCCTGACTTCAGTGCCAGGGAAGGTTATGGAGTAGGTCATCTTGAGTGCCATCATGTGACATGTACAGGACAACCAGGCGATCAGGCCCAGCCAGCATGGGTTTATGAAAGGCAGGTCCTGCTTGACTAATCTGATCTCCTTCTATGACAAGCTGACACACTTAGTAGATGAGGGAAAGGCTGTGGATGTTGTAAAGTAAAGCCTTTATCACAGCTTCCCATTCTCCTGCAGAAACTGTCTGTTCATGCTTGGGTGGTTGTACTTTTCCCTCTGTAAAAAGCTGGCTGGATGGCTGGACTCTAAAAGTTATGAATGGAGTTAAATCCAGTTGGTGACAGTCACAAGTGGTGTTCCCCAGGGCTCAGTATTGGGGCCAGTTCTGTTTAATATCTTTGTCAATGATCTGGACAAGGGAATTGAGTGCACCCTCAGTAAGTTTGCACACCAACACCAAGTTGGGTGGGAGTGTTGATCTGCTTGAGGGTAGGAAGGGTCTACAGAGGGATCTGGACAGGCTGGATCAATGGGCCAAGGCCAATTGTATGAGGTTTAACAAGGCCAAATGCTGGGTCCTTCACTTGGTTCACAACAACTCCATGAAACAGGCTTGGAGAAGAATGACTGGAAAACTCTGTGGTAAAAAAGGAACTGGGGGTGTTGGTCAACAGGGTGTTGACCAAGAAGGCCAATAGCAACCTTGCTTGTATCAGAAATAGTGTGGCCAGAAGGAGTAGGGAAGTGATAGTCCTCCTGTACTCAGCACTGGTGAAGCTGCATCTTGAGTACTGTGTTCAGTTTTGGGCCCCTCACTACAAGAAAGACACTTAGGTGCTGGAATGCATCCAAAGAAGGGCAACAAAGTTGCTGAAGGGACTAGAGAATAAGTCTTATGAGGAGCGGCTGAGGGAACTGGATTTGTTTAGTCTGGAGAAGAGGAGGCTGAAAGGAGACATTAATGCTCTCTACAGTTACTTGAAAGGAGGTTGTAGTGAGGTGGGTGTCGGTCTCTTCTTCCAAGTAACAAGTGATGAGACAAGAGGAAACAGCCTCAAGTTGGGCCAGAGGAGGTTTAGACTGGATATTAGGAAAAATTTATTCACTGAAAGGGTTGTCAAGCATTGGAACAGGCTGCCAGGAAAGTAGTAGAGTTACCATCCCTGGAGGCATTTAAAAGACACTTAGACATGCTGCTTAGGGACGTGGTTTAGTGGTAAATTTGGTGGTGTTAGGTTAACGGTTGAACTCAATGATCTTAAGGGTCTTTTCCAACCTTAATGATTCCATGATTCTATAATAGGAAAAACTAGTGTTTTCATTCTTTACCACAAACACATGGCATCTGCAAGAGAGCTATGCTTTGTGCCAACATATATTTCAACTTTATCAGGTAAATTTTTTTGAATATCCCATACTGCTTGAGTGTATTTGAGCTCCTCATAGTTTGAGAAACACTTGTGACCAGCTCATAGATACATGAAACCAGAGTGATGAGAAAGCAAGACCCCCAGGGATGAGATAAAAACTGTTAATTTCTACTTGGGGAAGCCTTATCCAGGAAACGTTACAAAGGTAATTCCTGTGTGTACAGCTGATCCAAGTTTTCTAAAAAAGTAATAATATTAACAATAAAAAAGATGTTCATATGTTTGCTTTTTTTTTTCAGTGAAGCCAACTTCTGAATATGCAAATATTTATGCCTACAAAGATAAGCTAGACAAAAAGTTAGTTTCTTCTGCTCTATCATGTGAAAAGCCAAATGGAATAAAGTAATATTACAGGGAGTGAAAATTCACTTTGCACTATATAGCCAACTTACATTTTAAGTAGAAAGCTGCTTAAATTTTAAAAATTTTTGAACATGAATAGTATAAGAACTGATAAGCTGTTGGACTACAAAGCGTAGCTATACGATAAGCCTCAGAAAATATTTTAAAACCTCATCAATATTGATAAAAAATCAGGAGGAAACTGCTCCTCCTGAGTTGAAAATATCGTCTTGTTGAAAATACACATCTCATTTTATTACTGAGGATAAAGGTCTTTGCTAAAGTGTATGTAATTTATGCACTGATTGTTACAAATAGCATGTGTAATTCCATATGCTGTGTTTCATAAAACTTATGCAAGCTACCCCTCTATAACAGACAGTGGAAACTCTGTTAGAATGTAATACACTATGAATGGGGTCCAGTGTTGGAAGGCAGTTCAAAGAAACTTTATCTAAGCAAACTGGAATGGGTGATTTCCTTGTAGTTTTATAGCAATTATTAGGCATATGCCAAGCTGCTCAGGAAAAATTGTAGTACCTTTGAAATAAGGTAACACAAATATCAGTCTACTCTATTTGAGAAACTTTAGTAGTGTGATTATTTTTTTATTTTTTTTTTATGCTCAACCTGGTCCAGCCATCAAACCCACATTTTTCCAATTTAGAGA
>NW_010315783.1:0-15027 GCF_000700745.2 Antrostomus carolinensis
ATTCAAGCTTGCTATGATGTGGCTTGCATTATGTGTTATGTCTTCTCACGGGTCACTATATCAGGGACAGGTAGATTACACATATGAGGTGAGGTGAAAGCTAAGGCTAAGCTGCTGATCCTTATTTAGAAATTCTCTAGCTTCCACAAATTATATTTATTTAATAATTAGAGTATTTTATCAATGTTATTATTTTAATTTTAAATATGGTATGTACAGTCCTATGGCAATGTTTTTATATGAGAATATTTTGTTAATTCTTTATCTTGGGTATTTAGTAAAGAAATTCTGTTCTCAGTAAATAAATGCATATGTGGGCAAGTCAAAGCAGTTTTAGATTGTGAGAGTTATCTTAAGTGAAATAAAAAGCCTAGGATATAATGCAGTTAGGAGTGCCCCAACTGTGTACTACAAATCTGCAGAATTCAAACCACCAGCTTTTATGAAAATTCAGGGGATCATTTTCACTTATGCCATTGCAAGGCAGGACTAACTCTGTTTCAGCCAGTCAAATCTCATCCAGATAAAACAGATGTGTTGGGCTGGTAACTTTTATCCAGACAAATAATGGAACTTGGTTTGCTATGACATCGTTCTTGCTTACTTAGTTTAACCTCAGCTGGAACTGCTCATTTTGATGAAGGCAAGAGCTATTATTTGTCATGGCCCATAAACAAATAGTTTTACTGGGTATGTACACAGATATAAGAGAGATGTAACTACAGTTACATACTGTCCTTCTACAATCCTGCTATCCCTGGTCAAGAATAGTATTTACTACAGCTGTGCCTGCAACAGGTCTCAACACTCTTATATGCTAGAATGAATGAGGCAGATCCATGAACTCAGATTTGGATTCATCATTTTTCTCAGTGGAAAAGGGTGAAAATCTGTGTCCATGTGTTCCATAGCATCTTAGCTCCTGCTTGCTGCAGATGTTAATGACACAGGAAAAAATGCAGCTGAGAAGCAGACCCAGAACGGTAGCTGGGAGAATTAAGCACATCTGGAAAAATTATCTGTTTCCTTCTTCCTTTCCTCTTTTCCTCCTCCATCCTCCCCAATGAATCATTTGTTCTTTGCCTGAAGTGAGTACTGTCAGCCAGAGAACTGTGGTAAAAACAGAAATTACCTGGTTAAATAGTCTGAAGCCAGAGTCATGGTGCAGTGCTGTCCCAGAGATTGTCTGGAGGCATTAAATAAAGGCAAAATATAAGAATAATATGCTTTCTTCTGCTTACAAGCTTTAAAGTGGTTGAAGATTCTAGCTTTCAGGAGCAAAAGTCAAACAAATGAGGCTTAGTGTAGAAAGCTTGTTATTTAGGGTAAAGGGATTAATTATAATGTTACAGAAGTTGTGATGGTTTTGTTCTCTGATCCCTTAATCTTTTTCCAAAGGATATTGGAATGAACTACCATTTAGAAGAAGATCTTGTAGAATGCCAGAAACTGCAGCAAAGAGGGATTTCCTTTCAAAGATGTGGTATCCCAATTTGGCAGAACAACAAATATGTTACCGTAATGGGTGTTGCCTTGAACATTAATACTAGATTTAGAGTTCAGTTTTGAGACTTTTATTCAACTTGAACTATTGCTATCTGCTCTCTCTTTGTGTGTGGGGGGTTTTGATTTTTTTTTTTTTTAAATTATTGCTTAAGCTCTTTTCCTTGGGATATTTTTAGCATATTCTTCAGATAGGATAGCTCCCTGTCAACACCAGACCCATGGGTCCACTCTAACTCCAGGCTTCTGAGCAAAATAAGCCTGTTTTTACCCCTAGGGAAAGTTAAGGCTCATGTTCTTGCTGTAATCAAGCAGTTCTAAGCAACACTAAATGAAACTCTGAAGTGCCTTACTAACTCATGTTCCTCTTTTGTGTCTTATCCATCCTCATGTCCCATTTTGTACATATGGCACAAGCATGTCGAGTAAGTCTCTGACCAAATGCATCACTGGAACATATACAATGTTTTTTAACTGTGAAGGCAGTGAACTGTGAAGGCTGTGAAATAGACTTATACACTGACTTGTTGTCTTGTCTCTCAGATGTCAGGTAGTATACAAAACTCTACTCAGCTTCCAAGGAGATAGGTTTATTGATACAGTCATTGTAGAGGTTAGGACTTTGTTTTGATATTGAAAAAGGCAGCTAATCTTGACTTCTGGCAACGAAATGTCAAGCTGAGAGAAAGTGTTGATTGCCAATTTTTTTTTTTTTTTTGAGATGAAGCCCATAAAGACTGAGAGACAGTGAATTAGGTCCACTTTCGGTTTTGCTGAGATCCTCTCATTGCTCCTGGAGATCTTGAAGGCATTTAGTTTGTGGAGAGCCAAGGCCATAGCTGTCAACATTTAATCATTGGAGAAACAAAGTAAAATTCTTTCTTGGACAGCCTTGTATAGCAAGGAAATCTACAGAATTTACCCTATAAAGTACTAACTGTAATTTTCACTGATGTCTGGAAGCAGAGGTAGTATTACAATTTTTCTCCAGTACAATTGCATCTCATTTCTGCCTGTTATAAGGTTTATACAAAACACAGTAAAAAAACCCCCCCAAACCTCCCCAGAATTGACACTTCAGTTAAAAAAAGAAAAAAAAAAAGAGAAAAGAACTAGGAAGAGACATAAGTCTGCAATTCAAATATCTTAGCGTGCCAGGAAATGTGATTGGCTGCATACAAGGGTTGCATCTGCTCTGCTTTACTCTCACAGACAGCAAGCTGCCCACAGAGGCTGCACCTCCTCCCACTTCTCCTCCTATTCAAGTTGCTGAAATACTGCCCCAAACCAACCACGCAAAATTGTCACTGAAGTGCTTTTTCAGGGTGGCCCCATTACCCACTTCAAAGAGGATATTTGTTGCTTTCTTGTTCAGGGTTGCAGGCCATTAGCAGCAGCGTCTTCTGCTGTTCAACTAATTTGTTGACTGGCCAGTGCATTCCCAAGACATGGGCAGCACCATCACAGACCTCTGCTGTGGTTTAATCCATCTCATCCCTGTGACGGATGAAGATGAGAAGGGAATTAAAGAACTGCCTTTCTGGAAAAGAAAACTGCTCTTGTTTCTAGGGGGCTTGTTTTCATTGGTTCTGAAAAATCTATTACTTTTCTCTTTTAAGTAATTTCTCTGCAGAAATGCTATTTTAATAAAGCTCTGCAAAATGGCTGCAACTAGAGGGAAAAGTATGTATGTGAAGGTGGCTTCAAAGGGATATGCTTTTATTACGAACCTTCCCTTCTCTCCTTTTGGTTTAATTTTCTTTCATGCTCTGGCTCAGTCTTGGTTTTTTTCTAAACTTATTGTGTCCTCCTCCTCCCCAATGGAAAAGAGATGTAATGCAACATCCAATTTATTTGGAGACCCATTGTCTCCAGAGAAATCTGAACACAAATATCCTGATACTTGTACCAGAGCCTATGTTGTGGAAGCAGGTGAGTATGCTGTGCACCTGGGATGTAAGTCTTCCCGTGTGAAGAATATCCTACAGACTGCAAGGCTCTTTCTCCTCTTCTAATTGTCTTCTTTAATAAAGTTAATGTCTGCCTGTGATAAGGATTGAGTGTATCTTTCAAAGGAGGTCCTGCTGTGCAGCCATGTGTTAGACAATGAACAACTGTGAGAGACATCTTCCTCGTCAGTTGCACGGAGCAGAAAGTGAGGTGTGAACCTCATATGTATTTGATCCTCTATATGTTGAGCCTGGAGAGACTGAAGGATCTTGGGTTACTACGATCTCATGTTTTGCTTAGTGGGTCAGCTCACTTGCTGGCTTTTTCTATGTAACCCCTGTGTGAGAGCCAGCCAGACTGAAGCAACTGGACTGGTAGCAGAAGAAGAAGCAACAATGAAGTTTTTGCTTGTTTGTGTCTCCTTACAGGATTGTGCTGCTACCTTCTTCTGAATATGGAGGGCCTGGAATAGTAGTGGATATGTCAGGATTTAGTATCCTTAATGAAGTTACTTCTCCTCTGCCACCCTGCAAAGATCCCCACCAGCTTTGTGGGTGTCCCTATCTCAGGTACCCCGGTATCCATGAGGATGTGACCAATCGCTCCCCTAGCCAGAAAGTCATCATCAATGGGAAGGATGTCAGCAGCACTTATTCAGTGGTGGAGAGTGGTGGGAGGTATTAGCTGCAGGGAAGCTTTGCATTTTGCTGAGCATTTTGAGTTACACATCCAGGAGAAATCAAAATGACAACTTTTGCTCTGCCCACATGGAGGGCTCTTAGCCATTTCTCTTGCTTCCTGCAGGGAGAAACAGACTGTAATGAGAGCCAAAAATCTGGCCTGGTTCTCCTGCCACTCTCCCATTCTCCCTTAAGGAAAAAAAAGAAAGAGGATTTCACAGATATTAGAAAATTATCCCAAATCCTGTCACAAATTGTGACAGAAATGGGAATAACAACATTTATACTTGTGAAACGATTGCCAGACTTACCTGCTGTCTGTGGTGCATGAGCTACACCCACCGAACTGCTCATCTCTGGGAGGTCCTAGGAGGCTGAGAGTCAGGCCATGGCCAGAGGGGAGCAAATGCACCTCCTACACAGCCGGAGCAGCTTAGTGAGCAGATCGTTGTAGCATGCCAATGTGTTTCAGAGGCCTGATGTGCCATGGCAAACATACTTTAAGGCAAAACAGTGTGGATTTGACAGTTATATACATTCACATTTATCCTGATCAACCTCCTGCTTTCCTCTCTTGGCTTTCTATTTTATCCACATACGAAGTTACCTCTTCAATACAAATAACAATCTAAACCAGTGTGGGGGTGTGACCCACAGTAGGACCATGCGGTCTTGCACTCACTCCCCCATCCCGGTGAGATGGGATGAGAGAAAACACAAAGGGGGCACAGGGTTAGTAATGAAGGACAGAGAGGGCTCACTCACCAGTGATGGTCACAGGCAAAACAGACTCAAACTTGGGGAAGAAAAATCAATTTAATTCGTTGCCATTTGTCTAACTAGACATAACAACCACATCTTTCAACACCTTCCCCCACCCCTCCCTTCTTCCTGGGCTCAAACCACTTCGCTGCTGATTTCTCTACCTTCCCCCTCAGCAGCACAGGGGGCAGGGAATGGGGGTTCAGTCAGTTCCCCTCTGCCACTCTTCCCGGCATGAAAGTCTGGGAATAAGGTGTTCCAAACTTCCCATCGAGTCACGGACCTCTTTGGGTTCAGCTCCTGGCTCTGGCATGGGGACACATCCATGGGCCGCAGAGTCACCCCCCACTCTGGGTGTCCACCCCTGCTCTGGCAGTGAGTAACTCTCGGGGTCTCAATTCAGTCACACTTGGCCTCAGGCTCAACTTCTCTGCTCCAGTGTGGAGTCCTCCATTGGCCTACATGTGGGTCTCTGCTCCACTGTGAAATCTCCATGGGCTTCAGGGGACTTAATTTGCCTTCTCCTACTCCATCCGGGGAAGTAGGTGTCTGAGGTCCTCTGTCTTTCCCCCCTCCTCCTCTTTCCTTCTGGCAACAAAGCTCTCTCTTGATCTGTCTGTCCTTTGTTTAGGTCGCTGGTCGTCTTTTGTTAGGTCAATGGCCTCTCCTCCAGGTTCTCTCCAACTTCTTCTTTTCAGGACAGTCCTTCCCCTCACAAATATGGATTCACAGAGGTGTTTCTCTGATGCTCATTGGCCCAGCCTAGACTCGGAGGGTACACCTGGGAGTCAGGGGAGCTTTTTGCTCTCACAACGTGGCCCTTCCCCCACTACTAAAAAAAGTCCGTTCCCCACCCCCACAGCCCCTACCCAACCAGAGACAACAGGCTGCTTTGTCTGAATCTGTAATTGAAATTGCTGCTAAAGCATGGAAATGTTACAGGTTCTTTCTGACAGACTACATCTGCTCTGTGTTAGTCCTACCCAGATGTCCATAAAGCTGTGCTCTTCTGCTCCTGTAGGAATACAAGAACAGCTGGTAAAAATAAGGGAAGAGTCGTCTGTCAAAGGAGACTACAAGGGATTTAGGAACACAATTTGCTTTCTGACCAGCTAACACAAGACATTTCATAGCAGTAGTGCTACGCAGGACTTTACAATGTATATTGTTGAGGTCAAGCACTTAATAATCATGCATCAGGCTTACTATAAATGGGAATGGGATAAACTTCCCTCACAGTGTCTCCCAGAAGCTGCAAAATGTCAGGAAAGGCTAGGCTTAACTTCTGAGACTTCAAGGCATTTCCCCCCACCCCCCCCCCCCCCCGCCACAAACATAAGGATTAGCAACTGCAGTGTTTATACAGGGTTTTATTAGGTAAAAAATAACTAATTCTGTTTGTGAAGCAAAACACCATGAACTGGGGTAAACAGTGGCATTGAAACCAAGAAGAAGCTACAACCACACCTTTCTGCTTCTCTGCAGCTGGTGCAGCATAACTGGAGAAAGGCACGAACCAGGCACGAATCACATTTTTACTGTTCCAGACAGGCATATCAGCCTGTGCACAAACATGGTAGGTAGGGAGTGCCTTAGATTGCACTGCTGTGGCATCCCAGCATACCTACGCAAATCATGGGCTAGATAGGAAAGTCTTTGGAGGAGACACATGTGTCCTTCAGGGAGACTCAGGCACAGCCATGTACAATGGCTGGTACAGGCTTAGCCAGAAGGTGGCTTTTTGGTGATGATGGCAGGCTGAATGAGCTCAAGAGACCTAATGGATGACATGTTGGAGAAGCCGAAGATGAGACTATAGGAGTAAAGACAAGACTAGGATTTAAGTTCAGAAGTTTAGTGGTACAAATGATTAGTAGGACATGAGTTTTGGAGTTACCCTGAGAGAAAGGATAGTCTACACACATGCATAGGGAAGGTGTGAATTAGTGTCATATGAAAACACTATTCTAAAGCTTAGAAATGGGAAGCATCTTCTCCCTCCAGATGAATTTGGACCTTTCCTTCTTCCATTAACTGGCTTCCCTGTCTTTCCTCCAGAAGAAAACAAGTTTGGATCTGAACCCATCACCTCCCAGAACCCTCAAACGTTCCTTTCTTGTGACAGCAAAAAAATGTTTTTGTCTGTGTGTATGTGCATAGGAGAGTAATCTGCAGAGAATTAACTTTGGCAAATGATACAAAAAAAGCTGAAAGTTTTGTCCGTTTGTAGTTAACAGCATTCAGTATGGTCCAGAAGCCTCCACAGGTACTAAGGTGTCTGGCAGGTTGGAGAGCTTGGCTGAGTGTAGAGAAACACCTTCCTTAGATCAAGGACTACAGGGAGGTGTGTTTTAATTGTCATCACCACCTTCATCAAGAAGTGATTATTTATACCTTTTTGCAGAATATACAAAAAAACCAAGCCACCTAGTTCCTTTGTTAAGACATCTTCAGAGTAATGTGACAAAAGGAAAACAGTTATTTGTGTCAAATATTAAAGAAATCCAGAAAGAGAGCTTTTTCTATTTTCCAAAATATTATTTAATAACCTCTGTCCTACAAAACCAGTAAAGCAGATCTAAACTTTTATTACAGAAATTTATGTCCTTCAAAATATTAATGGCAAAATATATTGAGCCAACATACAAACATTGATCTTTTTTTTTGCATTTGCCTTCTGTGTAGAAATACCTAATTGCCATTGTTTCATTCTCCTCCCTGATCAATCTTTTTATTTTCATCACGCATATATACATACATGCATGGATATGCTTTTAAATAAAACTTTTCTTGAACATACTCCTTTTCTCCTTCCATAAACATCCATCCACGTTTTCCTCTCAGCTAATTAACAGGTTGTCTCTATGTTTTCACCACTTTTTCAAAGAAAGATATCTCTGTCTCAGAGCTGCTTTTTTTAGTCTAAAAGAGTCAAGTCCTTTGCAGGACTCCACATCTCTGTGGTTTGCCTAGAAAGGCCAGGGAGGCAATTGCGTTAGTCCCTCGCAGGCATCTGGAGGCAGCTACAGCTTCCGTTTGCACAGCTGTATCCACAGGGGACATGTGTATATGGATTTTTAACCCTGAGCCTTCACACCTTTTTCTCTGTTGTTACTTTTCTGCAAGGCTGTGATCTTATTAGGACTCTGCCATATGCTCAGCATTATTCTCCTGCTAACCTCATCAAGGTGTTCTACTGAGATGAGAAGAAAACGGTATGGGCATCAGCTACTTCTATAGCAAGGCCTCAGTGCCATTTTGAAGGTAATTATCTACATACGAAAGCATACAAATAAATTACAAAGTGCTTTGTAAAAATTTCTAGAAGTCCCACTTCTCAGGATTACTGCAATGCATTTGAGCCAGTGTAATCAATGTTCCTGTGCCTATTGTCTGTATGTTCTTTAACTCCAGGATGTTATCTTCTCATTATTTTGCATTTGCAACTGCTTTTCACCATGTAATTCATTCAGATTGATCTCAAATGCCTTTAGGAAATAAGTTATATGGTCCTTTTTATTTATTTATTTTGGTGAAAGCATACTGAAGGTCAGCACTCTTCCTGCTTAGCTGCCTGAGAACACAGGCATTTTCTTCTTTAGCTATGAACATGTCATCTCTTAAAAATATACATACACCTAATTAAATTATATTTCCCTTAGGCTATTCAGACAATGCAAAATGAATATTAATCCCCCTTCTCCCTCTTCACCCATCCCCACCATCTAATCAAACAATTATTTTGTTGTAACATTGGGTTTGTATTCTCTCAACAAGATGCATGTTATGTTCTAATGCCCTGGGAGTCGTTAAAGCTTCTTACAAAATGCAAAAATGCCAAGACCTCCTTCTAATGTTTTTTAATTATCTCATGTGCCATCTGATCCTGCCCAACACTTAGCTCTATCAAAGCTCCAAACCCAGATTAACCTGGGTGATCATGCACCCCCTCACAGTGTAATCACAGGGCAATTCTTGTCTCCCATTGACTTTATATTTTAATTGGTATCTTGTTATTAACAACTGAGAGTGCAATATGCTGAAAGGAGTATACTTGATGACTAATATTTATTCATGTAAGAGGAGAAAGGAAAATAACTTAATCCTCGGACTTTGTCTGGCTTCCCTTTTATCTCACAGCTTCTAGTCTTTCTTACTGAAAGGAGAATAGCCTTTAAACGACAATAGCTTTGGAGACCCAAATCTGTATCTTACAAACTAGCAAATTCTCCTGTGTGCAGAATATAACCACCTTTAAAAACCTTTCACACTGAAAAAAATCTCCAGATTAATTTAGAACAGATGCAGGCTCTGCTTTGACTTAGGAAACTGAAGAACAGCTGAGCAAGGACGAAAACTAGTTTTCTCTGGACATGTCCAAACAGGGCAAATTATTATCACATCTGCAGTACATTTCTGCAGATGTGGTGTATCCCAAGAAGTATCATCAGTAATCATCATTAACATTATTAATCAAAATTTTTATCAAAAGATGTATTTGTAAGTTATTGATCCTATATAGACCTGAGGATTTAATGGTGACCTAGAAAGATTGTTATATTAAATTTCTGGCTGATGAGGTGTAAGTGAGAGTATCTTCCTCAGTATTACTCCAGTAAAATAGCTGCACCAAAAATGCACTGATGAGAAGGCCTTCGTTTTGAATAGTCATAGTTTTGCAACAGTTTACTTTCAGGCAGTTTTTTTTAGTTTGACACTTACTGAGCACTACAAAATACGTTCAAATTAAAGTAGTCTTTTGTTTTATGCAAATAGGTATAATGAAATGTTTGTCCATCCTTTTCCCAGGAACTTTACACTCATTAAGGAACTTTGAGTTGACAGACACACAATGGTATCAAAGAAAATAAATTCCTTAAGAAAAAGAAAATAAGAAAATAAATCTCTTTAATTGGAGATGGCATCTAAGGCTTGACACCAATACAGAGATTCACAGAATACCAGGTTAAATCCAATTCTCAACTCATAAAACTATTAGTATGTTCATAGAAGACTGATTCAAATTCAGAAGAGGCCATGCTTTGTCCCTCTTTGAGGATGGCAGTCAGCCCTGCAAGGCTGAACCTGTGTATCTGTGTTTCTGTGCTTTAAGTGTTTTTCCTATCTTAGTTTTCCCATTATGCTCTGCAAATAAGAACATGTGGTGCTCTTTTCTGCTTCATGTGATGAATCCAGCATACAAATGGTAATCTTGAGCTTCACAGCTGCCTTTTGTAAGATCACGCATTAAAAGATACACAAGAGGCAGCCATGAAGTTACACTTTGCCAGAGGGAAAAAACAACAGTGGGAAGTAGGGAAAATGAGAAGCGGCTTCTAGAAGATGTTTATATTCAGCAGAAGTGATACTGAGCATCTTAAAGGTGTGTTTCAGAAGCAGGGTATCTGTCATGGGAACTGGAACTGACTGGTCGTCAGGCCAAAGATTACAGGTCACTGTCACAAAATTCGAGCTAATAAAAATACTCGTGATATTTGAGATTTTTCTTGCTCTTCTGTTTAAACTTTCTGTTTCTTAGAGGTCTGTCTAGGAATAGGAATGGAAGAGAGCTTTCTCTCTGTGTTTGTTGTGTATGTCTCTCCTTGTCCTTTTTTCTTCACAGCTTTTTTCCCCTCTCTCTCTTCTTTCCATCTATCCTGGATCTGTCTGCAAAGTTGACATTGCTTTTAGAGGGCTAGACCAGTTGCCTTGCAGAAGTCCCTTCCCACTCAGTTGGTTTGATGGCTTCTGTTATTCAGTATCTTTATGGTTCTGAGATCAGAAATAGGTTGGGAACATCAGGGAAAAAAGCTGGGAGAGATGGAGATGGCCACCAGTCAAATGCTTTCATGTCTGTGCAGCAGCAGAGATAGTGAGAGCTTTTAGGCTTGATGTGTTCTAGAGGGCAGTTTCCTGGCAGTGATGGGAAAGGAATATCCTACCTGACGTATTAGCTTTTATCAGATAGGGAGGGTGGCTGAGAACAGTGTGTGGAGAAAGACACAAAACATGAACTGTGTGGTGGTGAAACTCATGCGCATCCTGTGAGCCCTCAACAGATGAAGGAGGCCAGGCTGCAGCTAAGCACAGTGGGAAACGGCCACGAATCAGATACTGGTAAATTCTCTCCATTCCCCTCCTTACCTGGGCTGGAAATGTCACTGAGCTGTTTGTGAAAGCCCCAGAGGAGACTTCTCACTCTTCAGGGAGTGGGATGGCTTCTTTTTCCATAAAAGCAAATTGGGGTTAAAGTAATTGAGAACAAGAGAGCAGTACTAAGAGTAGGCAACAGGAGGGACTGTCTGACCTGTCAAATTAAATGATGGTAATGCAGAGGCCAGTCTTAAAGAAGTGGCCATATTCTTACATGAGTCAGGTCACAGGGACCTCGGGGACTTGTAAAACAATAAGACCTCATCCTTGCTATGACTAAAATATGAACTAAATTCCATATTACATGTTGTCCCTAGGGAAGCCCTTAGTAACAGCTTTCAAAACAGATTAGAAGAAAATCCCTGCCATGGACAAGGACTGCTAGTTACAATTCCATATTGAATAGTACCTTTCACACAGCAACTTTATGGGTCAGAAAACACAGAAACCTCTTTCATTCTATGTCATGTTCATAGTATCATTAGTTGTGTATTAATCTCAAGTTGCTGACTACATTCACTTCAGAGAACAGCTATGGAGTATTTCAGTGAGAACAACCCTGACATCTGTGGAAATTTCCCTGCTCCCCAGCACTGTGATTTTCCCACTCAGTGGTTAATTAATTGGAGAATTGCTACTGCACTGAAGGCTAATACTTTCTTCCTGATGTCATTGATAGATATAGGAAGGTTTTCTGATGCACCAACAAGAATTTTATTTCAAATGCTATAATAAAAAATTCCATCCCTAGATCTTAAAAAACTGCTACACTTTGTAAAATTTCACGGTTATGATCTAGAACGTCACAGGAAAAAATTCCCTATTCATTCTAGGTGTGTAAAGGGCTGGAAAACAGGATTTAATTTCTCTTACCTGTGAATTACCCCATCTAGCCCTTGCAGCCCCAGCTGGATGTGTGAGGATGTCTAGAATGAAAATAGATAGGTCACTGCTATGATCTGGCATACAAATCGGCTCTGGGAAAATGAGCCCAAGGTCTTATGAAAGGGAAAAACAGTTGTGTGATGTACACTGGATTATCTACCAGACTAGCTGGCTTGTTCCTGCAGCTGGTGCTGTCATCAGCTCTTCTGCTTCTCCTTGACTTTGTCCAGAGGACATCGGTCATAGCCAAGACTGGGCTGTGAAGTCAAGCACCCAAAATCTATGTGCAGTCCTGATTTCTTCCTATATTAAGCCCAGCAGGTGATACTCTATCGATGCTTTCCCTTCACGTCTTCCCACAAAGCTGCTTTCAATTCATGCTATGTTAGTGGGAGAGTGGAGAAGTCCAAAACGGGGTGGATATGAAGGGGAATCATTCGTGTTGGAAAGAATGGCAGCTGCTGACATAGAGCCTTTCTGGAGGGACAGAATCTTATTTGTTGATTCCAAGTTGGTCCTTTCCAGCTACAAAATAAATTAATCTCATGCTGCGTAGCTGTTGAGGTGAGACACTTCAGTGTAATACAGGAATGCAACTTTATATATGAAAATGGCATACCTTGAAAATCAATTTCATGCCAAAATGGGGTGTTCATCATTTTTACTTATTATATTTATACTTAAGGAACCAAAGGGCAAACCACAGTATGTCATTTGACAGACACTGGTCTATTGCATATGCATATAGACAGTTAATGAAACATTGTAGTTTGCAATGCTGAATGTACTGTTCAGGTCACGTAATCGCTGATAGCTTGTGTCACAGGCTGCAGGATGGCACTAGTATTACAAGATTAAGATTAATCCACAAAATTAAGACAGGTTCACAACTGCAGGAATTGGTTTTGAAATGATTGATGAAGAAGGTATTATGTCATTTTCCTCGGTAATGATATTGCACCTCCTTCCTTTATATTGCATAAAACATTACAGGACATGAGTGTGTGACGAGGTTTATATCATTACTATGTAGTATATCTTAAACAGGAGTAAGAAAAATACGCTGCAACCAATATGCTTCTGGTGGTCGGGCTGGGAAAACAACTCGAACACAAGAACAAAAGGAACCACATTCTTGGTACTGTTGAGTAGCAGGGAAGAACTGTGTATTTAACTCTTACCTGTATTGAAAGTGTAATGAATGATTGTTATACTTTAGATATGTATGGGGAAAAAAAAAAAAAAAACAAACAGTGGAAAATATACATTCATCTCAATGCAAAGCAAACTAATCTTTAATTTTTTGTTGTTGTTGTTGTTGTTTTGTTTTGCAGCTGCAGTGAAAAATCTGTTATTTGGGTGAAAGCTTTACCTAAATGTCACCAAAGTGATACCCCTATCTTCTTATGAACCTCTGCTTCTACTTAAGTATGTTTTTCATCTAATGAAAATGCAGGTAGTGGACACAGTAATTAGGCTGAAGGTCTTAGAACAAGCAAAGACACTGTTTGCGTGGACATGCAGTCAGCAGTACAGTTTACTTCTACTCTGCCAGGAAGTAAATAATCCTTTATCTTTACTAAAAAGATTGATTTGGTTTTTACGTTAAGGGTCTTTAACATCTTTTCTTAAGGGACACACTCCATCTTCGTATCCTTTACAGAGACATCAGATCTAATTCTGTGCAAGCACAAGTACAGTGCAAGCATTGATTTATAGACCCTTGAAACAGAAACTGTGCAAAATGAACAACAGCAGTGGCTCTGGTGCAGTGGAGACAAGAAAAGGTTATCTGTTAGATCCCCTGATCTGCTGGAAAAGAAGTGTGGTTCAGTCTTTTGTTGCATTGGGCATTCATGGAGTATTTGTCTCCTGTGCCTGCAGCCCATGGATGTGGTCACTGGCTTCCTACCTCCATAAAACCCTTCTGTCCCATACAGTATCCTTAGGTTTTTAACTCATTTAGTGCACTTCAGATTACTGCAGCAAGCAAAAGCCATTCATGATGCAACTTTCTGAAGTCCTTGCAGATGATACCTGTTCACTGTCTTTCCAGCCTTAACTCTTTGCTCCTTAAAAGGAGGTCAAACTGTATACCTTAGAGATACATGCTGTCCATCACTGCAGTGTCTTCTCTGTCTTGCCTGGAGGTATTCATCATTTCACAAAGACAGAAGCCTCAAACTAATGACTTTTGAATGTTAATGTGAGAAAACTCTAGAGACCTCCTTGGAATTAATGGAGTTCTCCAAGATGATCACACTACAGGTTTCTATTTCAGTCTGTTCTTATTTTCTCTGGTGAATTTTATTTGGCCCTGGTGACTTACATTTGTATCATTATTGTTTGTACATTTCCTAGTGCGAGGTTGTTTAGGAAACCTGTCTATGCTGCTAATTCCTGAAGGTGTGCTGTCGTGCAACAACAGCATACCTGGTTGTGTCTCACTCTGTTCCTCACCACTATGACCTCCTTCCTATAGTGACTGTTCCTTTTAAGATCTGAGAAATTGTTTTTCTGCGTCTTCCCTATTATTGGATAACTTGCTGATGGCCTGAGAGAATTGTTGTGCAGTTTTTCTGCATAAATCAAAGCCAATACTGACTATAAAAGCCAGAGATCCCACAGAGCATGAAATTCTCCTTCTCTGTTGCTTCTTGAATGTCATCTGCATGCCTAGTGCTGAGTTTCACACAATGAGCACTGCATTTGGGGCAGATTTTGCAGTATTTTTCATGCATATTAGGATGGAAGATACTTTGAATGCAGACAAAGTTTTGGTATAATTTATGATAAGCTATACTCTAAAGTCATAAATGCCCCCTTTCACGCATGGACAAGATTGTAGCAGCTCTTCTTTCAGCCCCTGCAAATATAAGAACCTTATTTTGCTCCCAGTCGTCCTGTGCTCCTTCTGATGCTTCCGAGTAGTTTGATAAATTCTCAGCATTAGAGTCTCTTGTCTTGGAATCATTACATGGGAACCCAAAAGACACAGAGCTGGCTCAGTGTCACTGCTCTGTTGGTCATCACAAAGTCATGTGCAAGCACACCCTTCTCCTCTAGCCAGAAAAACCATGGTAGGTGTTAGACC
>NW_010315784.1:0-4247 GCF_000700745.2 Antrostomus carolinensis
TAAATAAATAAATAAATAAATAAAAATTTTTGTTTATTTTACCGATGTTTAACAAAACACTTGGTGAAAACAGGGAAGACATCAAGAGAGACAAGTATATCTTACAAATTATTTACCATTCCACTACTGATAATCAAAATTCAGCACACCAACCTTTACTTGCTATAGGTGTAAAATGGTTTAATTGCATGCGCTTAGAAAAATACATCAGACAAATATCAGAGAGAACAGCGATTGGGCATATGTGATATTGGAAACACCGCAATACAAATTCTGGCAAGGTACTTTGGTCTTCCCCACAAATTGTGAATTCTCTAAGCCACTAGTAAATTAAACAAACAAACAACCACCAACTTGAGAACTATTATTTTTGTTTGGTTTTGTTTGTTTGGGTTTTTTTTTAAGAATTAGCTCTATTTTGTGTGTTTCTTGCTTTTTACGTCACTAACAGCTGAGTCACACGAACCATAGTCTCCAAGCATTCACTCACTCCTTGCAGTTTTTTATTCTACAGTCCAAAAATGTAATGTCTGATTCAGTACAGTTGCTTGATATGTATATAGTGTTTCTGATGCAAGAAAACACACTGTTGGTAGTTTCCTCATTTTCTTAAATACTGCAGACTTAAACAGCTGAAAAAGTTCTATTTATTTTGAGTTTCTTCAGTGAGAAATACATTGTTTATTTATTTGTTTATTTTAAAAAAACATAATTGAATTAAATTAATTTATACTCTAAACTTCAGGGGAAAAAACCCTGTTATACATTGTTTTCTGTCTTTAATATATAATTGTAATTACAAATCCAAGCCAAAACCAAAAATCTAATCATTTTAAATCAGATTTTTTATGTGAAAACCTAACTCAGGTTCTGACCATAAATAGTGCTTTCATCAAAGGTCTCCTACCCTGTGTTGAACACCTGACTCTAGAGAAGACAGCTATTTTTATATAAAACTACTGCTTACAAAGTAGTGTCTGAAATAGATGTCATAGCAGCAGTCAATGAGACAAAATGGAGTACAGTACTTCATATGATGATTCTTTAATTCACCATGATGGAAAGTGGGTTTTTTTGTTTTGTTTTTAAAGGGGGTTTACTGTGTGGGTTTCCTAAGTGGCAAAAAGCATTTAAATCTGAAGATGAGGACTTTTTTTCATCATACTGAATCAATCAACACAGATATGCTAATATTCGTGTTTTTTGTATCTAACAAATTATTACGAGTTCTACTCCAGAGGTGGGGTACCAAGAAGTTATGCATTTCAATGTTTAATTTACATATGCCAAAGTCCTTTGGATTAAGCTTTATCTTCCTTGTAAAGCACAAAAACCTACAGCTAAGAAATGTAGAAAAACTATGTAGAAAAACTGTGAAGTACTATTATTATTTTACATCTTTGTGCTCCAGTTATTATAATTATGTATACTTGTGCCCGCCTACAAACCACATAGAATTTTTAACTGTCATGCAATAAAGCAAACAATAACTGTATACCATATATATATATATATACACACAGAGAGAGATTTTGCAATGATGTGTTTTCTAATATTTTGGTAAGTGCATAATGAAAGCTTATTTCAAGGGTTAGTTAAACGATAAACTTTTCATAGTATTTTTTGGGCAGGAGGGCAATAAGGAGAGGAGAGGAAAAAGTCTTGAAAAGATGGTAAAAAAAATATATAGAGCTAAAATACAGGGCAGAATTTAAGTACCTGTATCTACATCAATTTTTTTTTCAAATTTTTGCAGTTTTTACAGAGTGAGTTTTGAATGCGGAATGTTCTTTCAGACAGTAACATAGTAATAGTAACTAGTAGGAATAATATTTTTTTCTAAGTGTGTGTATGTATGAGTATTTCTGTGATCATATTATAAAATTATATGTTCTTCAAGTTTTTATGCCTTATTATTTTATACTTAGCAAGCACATTGTCTAGAAGCTTGTTGTATGAACAGATAGGTTTTTTATTATTATTTTGGGGGGTTTATTATTTATTGTGTTTTCAGAAAATACTTAAAAACTTAAACCAAGAATACTTAAGATACTTAATCCCCTCTTGTGCTGTAGCTCACCTCTTCTTTCTACTACTTCTCATTGAAAAACTTTAATGCATGCTGGACTGATAGTCTTATAAACTGCAAATTCATCCAATTATCTGTGTCTCTGATGAGCAGTCATGATCTGGAGGTGGTCATGAATGTCAGTGAAGTCTGCAAACCCTTGATAGCGCTGCCAAGATTGCAAACAAGGAAGCTAGTTACCGCCACTAAAATAAATGGTAAAGCAGATAAAGCTGTCCTGTGATCTAGATTGCAACAACTAGTTCATCCCAGTCAAAAAACCCCATGTTCTTTGGTCAGTATCTATCAGCATCAAAATAGTAAGATAAAAGTAATGAGCTATCTTGCCTAATTCCGTGTTTCTCAAACTTTCATGTTGGTTTTGTTTTTATTTTCTTTTTCAGCTTTACATTTCAAAGGCAGTAAGCTGCTTCACTTTCTTACATTTAGCAAGAGATTATTTTAGAAGTTCTCTGTGTAATTTTTCACAGTTGCTTATTATTATCTACATGCACACCTGTCATGCCCGGGCTCAGCTCTACATTGAAGATTTACCGCCACTATGAGCATTTTTTTTTTGCATGAATCTAAGCTGTCAACCACTTTGAGACATAAGTAATATGTATAGACAATATTAAACTACCTTCACTTCTATGTCATGCTTTGCTACAATTTTTATAGCATCTGTATGTCTGAGGTACACCTGGATTCTTACATGTAAATGAACTATTACCTAAAATCTGAGAACAGTTGTCCACTGCACACCAAACCAAAGGAACATATAACAAGCTCAGCTATTCAGGAGACAACAGGCAGTTAGAAATAGATTGCTGGGCCAACATGCATTATTTCTGTGCCTGATGATGCTGCTGTTTTCCATGATCTTTAACAAGTCACCTTCTTGCTTTCTTATCTCCCTTTTTTATCTTCAGTCTATATTGGCTGCAAAAAGTTCAGGATAAAGAATATGTTTTACCTCATATATAATCTAAGCTGATAGGATTTAGATTTGTTTGGATTTTTAATTTTTTTTTTTCATGTTTTCTTTCCTTGTCATGGTTTCTAAAACTAATTAGCCATGCCAGTTCTGAAAAAAAGGGGTTTTGGTTCCATGAAGACATAATTTTTATTAAAGATCAGAGAGGATCACAACCCAGATGTTTATAGACCTGTGGCTAAGATATGTGTGTAGAACACAGAACACTGAAATCATAACAGTAGTCTAAATAGGACTGAGCATTAAGTTAAAATTGGATTTATGACATCTTAAATGATCTCCCTGTTTATTTGACCATTCTTGTGTCTCTGTCTCCGTTAAAAAACACTTAAGTATCTTTCAAATATCTTGACTTAAACCAGCTGTGAAGTTAGAATTTTTCCAATTTTATTTACAGATATTAGTCAAACAAAAAAAATTATCTCATGCAGGTTTAGTTCTACATTCTGCCTAATTGCATGAAAATTCCAAATGCTAATCTGGTACAAATAAAGTAATGATAACAGCAGCAATAATAGTTACAATTAATTTTATTCTTTTTATGCACAGAAACAGAGTAATTCTTCCTTGCCTTTAATACATTTCCAAAATAAGTGATCACTGAAAATGTAAAATCTTCACATATTTACTGTTATAAACCAAGTCTATTCATAAAAAAACTCCAAGTTCAAATAGAGGCCTATGTCAGCTATCTACAAGAGAATAATCATTTTTCTTTAGATCCACTTCATCCTGATTTCGATCTTCATTAAGACAATTGCAAAGGAAATTTTGTTTTGATTTCAGAGTAATTTTTTTCTGCTAAGAGGCAGGTTGGATACGGATAAGGAACAGTCAATTCAATATGAGTAAATGAAGAAAAAAATTTCTACCAGGTTTCCAATGTCAATGGGAAAAAAAGGTAAAAAAAACCCTGTAAATTTAACCTTTATTTTCTTCCTTCAGTTTTCATCTACTCTGAGAATATACTGATGGTGCAGATTTAGGAACTTTTTCACACATTCTCCCTTTGCTATCTTACTAATCAGTTACTAGGGTGGAAAAAAAATTAATTCTCTGGAATTGATGAGGACAGGACTAATTTGATCATTTAAACTTTTTGTTGTTGTTGTTGTTCATGCTTTTTCTCTCTCTTTATCTTATTTGTTAAAAAGGATTTTGACACAAGGGATAATGAATCCA
>NW_010315784.1:4275-17231 GCF_000700745.2 Antrostomus carolinensis
AAGCAACAGTTCTCTGAAGGAAGAAGAGCAGATAATTCATACTAGTGGATTACATTAATTTTGATTATTTATATATTTAAAAATATATGGCATTTATCACCTCATGTACTGATATAATGTACTTGTTCGCATGTGCTCACATGTAAATATGGCTCCAATTGCTGAAGAAACCTTTAGGTAATAATCTTGCTCTAGCAATTCCCATCAGCTTTTCTGGCTGTTAGCTCTGGATTTCACCAGCCTAGCAGTTCCATTTAATGATCTTTTATTACCAGCTTTTGGCACCATAAACACTTGATATAAATTAGAGTCAATCTAGTAAAAAGCAATCCCCAAAGCTGGGGAGAAATGCACAGTTTAAAATATTCTCACCTCACCCCTGTTTTGGGGCATAGGAAGCCCTTTTCACTTAGGGTTCAGTTCTTATGTTAACTTTTCTAACCTTTTCACTTTTCTAAGTGTTCATTAATTTATTTTACAAAAAAATTGTAACTGACTGTAACCTGCATAGTCCACCTTAAAGCAAATTACTGGAATTTTTATTAGATAAATTTACGGCTTTCATGTACATATGACTGATAAATGCATTGTCTCTTCAAAAAGGAGTAACAAAAGCTGAAAAGAATAGTAGATGAAAAGAAGGTCATTTCATTTGACTTCTCTTAGCAGAAAAACAACCTGTAATGTTTGTTTCAAGCAGTTCATTACAACTACTTCTGAAACCCAGAACAAGAGTATAAACGCGCAGATTACCTCTGCTGCTCCTACCCCAATTAAAATTATTTTTAAAGATTTTTAAAACATGCAAGAGTAAAATTTTGCAATGGGATAAGCTGGCAGTATTCTCCTTGACTTCAAAGCATGATGGCTAATATCATTTGGGAGTACAGTTTGCCCCTTAGTAATGTGTGGTGATGGAGATGTACACTAGAATTGTTTGTGTGGATTGCATTGAGTTCACCCTTAGGATAACACAGAGAAGCTGTCTGTTACAATTACTGACATCTCACTTGGACATGTGATACTCAGATGTTCAGAGAATTCTGAACCCCTTCTGTAAGTGCTATATCATATTCATACCTGCTTCCCCTTCCTCCAACCTCTTCCTCATGTTTCTCCCATTCAGTTAGAAGTTGCCTTCCCCAGTGCATTTCTTTTGCAGCTCTTCAAAGTACAGATAGATTTGTCACAAATAAGATGTGCATCTGCCCCTTGGAAAACTCTCAGTTATTTCTCTGCTACTTAATACCATTGACAACAATACGCAAATTCCAATTCAATATTTTTAGTGTCATTACAGTTGATGGGATTACATATTAGTGTTTTATTACTTTATTAATATGTAGCCTAAAAAACTGCATTTAACTATTAGTTTGGGGTTTTATTTGCTTTGGTTTTGGTTTTGGTTTGGTTTGGTTTGCTTTTTTCCCAGGGGAGGGTCAGTTCTTTGTTTTACTATGGGTTTATTTTTGTTTGTTTGTTTGTTTGTTTGTTTTAAAAAATGGCAATAAATTTCTTCTAAATGATATTGATAAGATAGGATTTCTGCAGGGGTAGACTCAGAGTTTGGATGGGGATTTTAATACTGTGAAAACTAACTGATTAAATCCACCACTGTTAGTAGAAGCTATGTGTAAAGCCTAGGTGACTTTTTGCTTCCATATCAAATGGGATTACTCTAGAGTTTACAGTTAGCTGTTAGTGGTTTCCCTCTGTTTAATTCTTCTGACTGCAAGTGTTAGGAAGACACTACTGAATGAAGTAATATGTCCTTAATTACTAATTCCTTATGGAGATAGAAGTAGATACTTTCCCTTCCTCTGGTGTAACTTTCTGCTGACATTTCAGATCTCAAAAATCTCTTTAGGAGTTTGTAGAGATACTATGGACCATTAAGCAGACTTAACACATCCTAGGTTTAACCGTCTGCAAATGGTGAAAGACAGCAAAATCCCTTAATTCTTGTATGTTCCTAGAACATGTTTAGCTGAAGAAAATAGGAAATTTTTGAAATGTATACCAAAATAAAATCATTTACCTACATAATTCTGTAGTTAATGCATGTTAAGGATTGGTTTGCTTTTATTCTCAGAATGAACGGTGTGAAGAGAGGAAAAAATGTTGCGCGGGAGGAAGAATTAGCACTTTGAGTTTAGTTTTTAATATAACCAATTTTGAGCGACTCTCCTATTTTTTAAGTTACACCAAGGTATAAAAGACTGGGCTAACACAACCTCATAAATCATCTCTCATTTAAATGAACAGCCAGGGTTTTTTCTCAGTATACTTAATGTTTATAATAAAATAATTTTTACAGTTGATGGGCTAAAATGAGTGAGATACTTGCAGCTATAGTGCACTATTTTCAGCATGCAGAAACATAATAAAATTATAATTCAAGATTGACTGTAAGCAATTATTCCATTACTAACGTTAAAAAAGGTAGTTACTAACAAACTGTACACTGCATAAAAATAAGGTACATAATTTTTAAAAATGGCTACTAGGCAATTCTAGAAAGCTGACAAATAAGGTTTGATTTATGTCATTATTTGAACAAATCTGTAAAAAACGTAAGCTAACGCATATATTCTGCAATCCATCTAGAGACATGTATATATTGCATAAAGTAAATCCACACATTCTAGAAATTTTATGTGCATATTTATGCAATACAGCCACTGATATAGTGAATTTGACACTTAAAGAAAAGCTATGTAATAAATCAGCCAAGTGTTGATAGAATCTCAAAGAAAAGCTATGCAATAAATTAGCCAAGTGTTGAAAGAATCTCAGAGTACCTTCTGAATTTAAGTAAAGTTCTGTTTTTCTTGTTACATGCCAGAAATACATCCTGGTCACTTCTGATTACTGTAATAGAGTTAATTTCCTGACTTTTGTGACTGCAGCTCTCCTCTTGGTCCAGACAGTTTCTATATAGGAAACACTTTATTCCCTTTTTTGACAGTTGACAGTGGCTGAGGTACCCAGTCTCTTACTGTGTGACTCTTCAGTTAGGAAAAACTTGTTGACATTTGCAAAGTCATCCTGAGCGCAAGACAGCTTATGGTTTAGTAAAAATAAAACTGTTCATTCACAGAATCCAAAATAAACAGCTATGTTATTTGTTTGGTTTGATAAAACATGCAGTTGAAGAAATAAAAGTGAAGTAGCATTAAGACAAAATTGTCAAGTCTTTCAATTCTTCCGTCCATTGGACTACATTTGTATATTTGACACTATCGTGACAGGGTTTCTGTCTTTCTGCATTCCTTTTTTCTGACGTTACAACTTAATGTCAGACCTGTCCCACTGTCTCACAAACAAAGCACTTGCCTTACAGAGCTTTCATTAGGTTATAATCTTTCCTTAATGCAGAATGAATAGACAAAAATAGAATCTAGAATTTCCATCCAAGGACCTAGCCTAACATTTACTGGCAGCTTGATCCTCTACCTTTTGTGACTAGAATTAGAAGAGTTACAGATTTAGTCATCAGTCTTGTTGACTAGGTAATTCTGACAAGATAGCCTCATCTCCCAAGCGTGTGAGGGCTGAACTGTTAACAGCATTGGGACTTTTTCTAAGGGTTTTATCTTGCTTGCTTTAACATATTAGTAAATCTAGTCTCAACAGCTGCAGTAATTTTTGAGATAATTTAAAGAATAAAAAAGATCTGAAGGACCTAAAAACTTTAAAGTGTGTGGAAATGAACAGTTAAAATGTCTATATGATTGGAAATGATTGATCGTCTATTCAAAATTTTGCCAGGGTAAAGATGTATTCTCAAATATATTCGAATTTTATTTGCAAATAAGGACAGAATATGAAGAATTTAAACTAAATCAGATGTGAGGCTTTTTGTAAAGAGAAAATATGTAATGATAGGACAGGATTGTGAAGAGACTGAACGAGGCAGCAAATACAGCAGGGCTGGCAGAAAGAGAGATACAAATAAATTAGAAGAAAAGAAAGCCAGCAGAGGTCAGGTAGGGACCTATGAGAAAAATCAGGTTTCTCTTACTAGCTCTGGCCACCTTTCTCTCTCACTACCCATTTGTTCCATGTCTAAATCCTATGAATAAAATTTAGAACATGGCTGTACAATTTGTAAATTCCTGTCATTGCTATCTATTTCCTTTGGGATTCTGGGCAAGAACATAATCTACAGGACTCAGGTCATATTCTGTAAAAGTAGACACTTTTACATAGCGCTTCTTGCCAGTGGTACCATAGGATATTCTGAGAAGTGTATTAAGAAATAGTCCAGAAACTGTAGCTAAATTCAGAAATACCAGTAAAGTAATCTGAAAGCATTCAATAATGTATTAAATAACAAATTTGCATAGTTATTTAGCCAGTATATCACAGTGTCTGCCTCATATGTGAACTGGGACTACTGTTCACTATTCTTTTGCATAGCTTTCAGATGAATGATACTATATATTTGTAGGTAAGGGGAAATTTCTCCTTTTATCAAGTCAAGACAAAGTTTAAATGCCTCTGTTGATATACACTGAGATAACATGTTATTGGGATATGCTGTAGGTTTTTTTAACTAGAAGTTCATTGACCATTGAGGTAAAAATAGTTCAAAACAACTTCTAAAATTCTATTAATTACATAAAAGATAGCCAGTTCTCATCTGCAGATTGTGATTGATTCCTTACTATAATCCGTTTACAATATTTTAAATAAAATTTTATCCATTATGCCTATTAAAGTCAATAGCTTTTTGTGGGGTTTGTTTTTGTTTTGTTTTCCCATAATAGCACCCTACAGTCAGCATTGCATGAGAGGTACGGCAACCACTTACTGTTGAACAGTATCAATATATGAATACAGTAATCAGCTATATCTGAGAAATATGTGTAAAGGAGAAACGAAAGTGAATTATTCAAAAAAGGAAAATATTATAAACAGACATAGGAACAAGGCCAGAAAAAGAAGCAAGGATCAGACAGGAAAAAAAATGGCACAGAACAGGGAATTAGAATAAATGAAGCCTAGTGAGCACAAGCAGAGATTAAACATACACAATGAAGTGGGGTTTGTATAAAAAGAAAAAACATAGTCCCATGTTGTAATACACTTGGTCCCAGACAGGAACCTGATGTATTCTTGCAATAATATTGCTGTGTCCATCATTCTGATATCTGAAAAGCTAAAGAGAAAAGTCAAGTTCAAACCTTCTTGACTCAACAGAAAATTGGATCTACTATGAGGAACCATTTAATATATCTGTCTTACATTAAAATGTTATGTCTGTTTAGCAGATGGATTAGGATCTGAGCAGAAAGCTAGAGCTCTGATTTGGTCGAACACTGGTCATTATGCTGATTGTTTATTTGGTTTTAAACTTACTCCTAGTGATCATTACACACCTTTACTGTGGTATAAGTTTACCCCAAATTCCTCCAATTCATATTAAGACTTTTAATGAGCCAATCTTCTAGCTCTGAGTTTTTATGTAAATTTTATATTTAGGTTATGACATTAATTATTATTTGTAGGATAATGTACTTAACAAGTAGTTAAAAGTAGTTTCTCCACCAGTCTTGAATTTTCCAGGACCAATATGTTTGACATTCAGAAGTCGAGTAGTTGTTGAGTGTAGAATATTATCTCTCTTAATATCAAAGGAGCACTCTATAAAACACACAATAATGTTATTTCTTTCAATGAAGCACATATTCATCAAATGTGAGTATCACAATATCCATAAAAAGCATTTTTCACCTGACATGAAATGTATCCTTCACAAGTATTCAATATAAATAATTACATACATACATATAAGCAGTACAATCTCTATTCATTTTTAACTCATTAATATTAATCTGAACTAAAGAGTGAGATCCTAAAGTAGCTCTGAGGATATCAAACAGTGCACTGGTACTTCCAGGTAACTTTTCCCCCTTTACGCTGTCATAACTGACAAATTGCATTTTTAGTATAAGTAAGAGATATATCTCTGTGTAACATTTGTATCTACCTTAATGCATAATGTCTGAGTAGCCTGATTTTGGAAATAATATGAAGTGTTTCAAACAGTTTGTGTGTATCTATTATTTGTACTGTTTCCATATTTAGCTTATATAGTTAGTTATCACTATTACTTATTGAAGCTGAGCTGAATCAGTAGGGGGTACTTTAAGATCCATGAGCCAAAATTGGTTTTGTGTTCTGCTACTAAAGGCTTAAAATGCCTGAGGGCTTCAGTGTTAAACATATTGCTCTGCTCAATGAATAGTGGCACAGAGAATACTACAAATGTTTGTTTCCAAAGCACTTGTAGGGTGCCTATAATCACCTTGTCCTTTGTAACATTGATTTTTAATATATATGGTTAGCCCAGGATATTTTATGACCCAAATGAAAAGCTCCTGGAAGTAAATATCACAAAGGACTGGAAGTGTATAGTTTATGTATCCATAAATAGAAAATAATTTGTTTAAATAAACTCAAGCTGAGCAGAGTAATTGATGGCTTCTTTACCCCCTGAAGTTCTATGAAATGACTGTGCCTTTATATAGTAATTAAAATGTGCCAACAACTACTTTATTGTCTCCAACGGAATTGTCAAGCATTGTTCCAAAACCAAACTAGAGGCAAAGCTGCTAAATATGGTATTATCTGCCATTGTAGTTTGTAGGCTTGTATTAAAAAAAAAGACCACTGTCACATCATACATATATCTCTATTAACAGTTAAGATCCTGAGACCCTCTGTTCCTTTCTTATGGCTTAGGTAAAAGACAGTTCATTTCTTTTTCTTAAATAAAAAATCTGTTCTGACTGTCTTGTTCCTCTTTAAACCTACAAGATGCACAAGGACCACAATCTTTGTATCCTGTGGACAATGCTTTATTTATTAAAAAGGGAAATTATAAACAAAATATAAAGAAGTGTTCTGGTTCAATCTTATTTTTAAAAGATAGGCCTAGATATCAAAGTATATAATCAAAATAGTCTGGGAAAAAAATATGTTAGAGATTAAACTTAGGTAGAAATAATTCTGGAAATAAGCACATTAAATACCCATGCCCTATATTGATTTAGTTTTCATTTTCACTAAAATGTAATACCAGAAATGCACAGTGTCTGTATATATAAGATTTTATAATTTATTTTTTTATTTTATTTTATTTTTTCCCATGGAGCCTATAACCAAAAAAATGACAAAACAGGAAATTCAAAATTGACTCATGGATTCTTATTTTTCAGAAAATGTCATTGTACTAAGAAAAGTTTTACTTGATTTTAAAACATAAATGCATTTATAAAAATTAAATACTCAGAATTATTTTGAATTGCTTATTATTAAAAGCAAAACTTATTTCTCTGACTGACAAACATAAATAATTTGGTACCATCATGTATGTAGAAATATGAAATACGTGGTATCTCTTCCATGGAAAGCATACTGCAGTTGTTAATAAGCCTAAAAATTACATATGTAAAACTCACATAACACTTTTATTTTTAAAATTTATTTATTTATTTATTTATTTATTTTTAAGCAATCTTAATTACACTGTGTGCCTACTGTTACTTCTGCAGGACTTCTTTTCATACAGTGAACATTTTGGAAGGTGAACACTGTAGAAGGTGATTTTAGAATAGATCCATATGTTCTTAATTGGTAGAAGTAACTTTGTATCACTATACCCCTCTTACTTGTAATTTAGAGGATCATGACACAGTGTCCAGCTTAAAAGTTTTACACTGGATGTTTTACCTCCAGTTCTGTTTTTGGTTAAAATATTGTACATTATGAGCTGCATTACAGACTCTCAAAATAGATCTCAGAATGTGGCTCAAAGTGATTTGTAATCACTTTATTTATGGGATCCCAGAACTCTAAGGATACTTCAGATAAAAGTAGAGTAACTTAAGGGTTTCAGTATCCCTTTTTAGTACTTATCTGTGTTTATCTACAACTTTGACAGTAAGATCTTGGGGGTTTGGCTGTTAGGTTGGATTTTTTTTTAACATCAGCTGTATACTTATAAAGTGTCATTGACTGTAATAGGTCACTGACTGCATATGCAAGACACTTTTGTTCTATTGAGCTGCAATAGGCTGTTCTAGTTTTGCTAGGATAGGGTTAATTTTCTTCTTAGTAGCTAGAATAGAGTTGTGCTTTGGTTTCAGTGTGGGATTTGTTATAAGAAGAACATTGATAAAATACTAATACTTTTAGTTGCTGGAAGTCGAAGGACTTAGTGTTTTGCTAGGCTGCAAGTGCAAGTGACTGGGGGGCGGGGAGGAAGTGTAGTAATTAGCAAAACCCCAAATTTGCATTTTATATCATATGGCAGTAAGTTAATGAAGGTTGACGAGAAAGCTGGGGATTCTCTCAAGGATCACTTGGGCTCAATCTTCCGGGATTGCAGTTTTGGGGTTCTTTTTAGCTCCACGGAGACTGCTATTGGCAGGTGGTGAGCAATTGTATTGTGCATCACTCATGTATTTATTACTATTATTATTATTATTATTATTATTTTATTTTACTCCAATTATTAAATTGTTCTCATCTCAACCTATGAGTCTCCTTACCTTTACCCCTCCAATTCTCTCTCCTGTTCCGAGTGGCAGGTAGTGTGGGAAGGGCCACCCTGTGAGAGCGAAAAGCTCCCCTGGCTCCAAGGCAGAGACCCCCAGCCCAGGCTGGGCCAATGAGCACTAGAGAAATGCCTCTGCAAATCCATATTTGTGAGGGTGATGTGGTTTAACCAGGAAGGGTCACTGCCTGCCCCATCCTCCAGTGGTATGGGGAGGAGAAAATATAAACCAATGGGGCTCAGGGGTTGAGACAAGAGCAGTTTACTGGAATAGTAAGTGAGAAACAACATCAAAAAACAACAACAACAATAGTACTAATGACAGAATATACAATGTAAAAATGAAACAGCTGACCGCGGGACGGGCTTGCGAAGTACAGTACCCCAGCCCCCTCCTCCTGGAACTTCCCTGTTTAAATACTGATCATGATGTCGCATCCTACGAATGCCAGAATGCTGTCACCTCACCTGGTATGGAACACCTGCACTGGCTGTCCAGACCAGTTGCCCCAGCCACCCCCTCCCAGTTCCCTGAGAACAATTAACTCTATCCTAACCAAACCCAGGATAAAGGGGAAGGACTGTCTTGAAAAGAAGAAGGTGGGGTACCTGGAGGAGAGACCGTTGATCTAACAAAAGACGACGACCATAGGCCTAAACAAAGGACAGACAGACACAGAGAGAGCTTCATTGACAGAGACCCATACCCAATTCAATCGCATGGAGTAGGAGAAGACAAAGGAAGTCCCCTGCAGCCCATAGAGGTTCAATGGTGGAGCAGAGACCCTCGTGTAGGCCATGGAGGACTCTATGCTGGAGCAGAGAAGTTGAGCTTGGAGCAGAGAAGTTGAGCCTGAGGGAAGGGGTGACTGCAATTGTGACCCCAAGAGTCGCTCACTGCCAGAGTGGGGGTGAGAGTGAATGCAGGACGACATGGTCCCACAGTGGGTCAAACCACCACAGTGGTGTTTGGCTGCCAGCCAAGTTAAACTACTACAAAGGCTTAAAGTTAGCAAATGTAACAAAAATCCTAAACAGGATATAACTAAAATTGGATTGTTGATGTGGTACAAACTTGACATAAGCAAAACAAGTCAGTATGGAAAAAATGCAGAGAAATAAAATCTCTCCTTAGTGAATATAATTTTTCTATCCAGATACCTAATTAAAATACGAATTATATTTCCTAGGAAGGTAAAGGGAAGATTTTTATTATTAAAAACCTACTGGTTTGGACACAGCAGAAAGAAGGATGATCATATCTTGATGTAGTTTAATTAGACTGCAACCTCATTAACTTTCTATAATTATATATTTCCAAGCATATTTGACCCAGTGTGAGCCAAACTCGCCTTAATAAACATTCCCTGAGGAAAGATAAGTTCACAAATAATTTGCCTTTATCCCAGCCTGCAGCAATCCTACCACCTGTCCTCACGGAGGCTGAAGAGAGAGAATGGATGGCTGTCCTCCCAGCTATACATATGCCGAACTTCCTGGCTTCTCTTATTCTTTGTTTTCATTTCCTTTAACCTGGGATCTAAAATTCTTCTGAAGTGTGCAGTAACAGACGTTAATAAAGTTGAAACAATGTGAAAGTGTAGTCATATCTAGTCTCTTCATCCCACTTTTGTGTCACTTGTGGGGGAAGAAACAAACTTCTCCCATGGCTGTGCATCATTTTGTATCTAAAATAGCTTGTGCTAATCAGGACCAAGGAACTAAAAAGGAATAATTTTGAAAGCAGGCCTAATTCAGCAACAGAATAAAAGTCTTTTTCACCCTTTAGAAGAAAAGAACAAACACACAATGAAGCAGCAGCAGCTCTGTTGTCATAGCTGCCTTTTCCCATCTCTGCCTAAACTGATGTATTAGAGCTTCCAGATAGTCTATTTAGGTAAAAAATGCTAAAGAGCTAAATTAAACTGTGACAATTGTCATTTTGCTAAATGGTTTCCGGAGATCTGACATTTTTCAGCTTCACTTTATCTTATCTTCGAGGCTGCTTGCCATAGAAGTAATTCACAGCTCTTGTAAATAGCATTTACGTGGCCAGAGACAGAGTGCCTAACCTACAGTAGTCTTAACCCTAAGCTAGCAACAAAATCACTTTGCCTTTTCTTCTGCAACATATTTTAACATGTGTTGTTATTTTTCAATTAAATTTTGAATTGCATTTCTAACTGCTACCTCTATCAGTTTTTGTGAAGATTTCAGAAGCAGCTGAAAAGCAAAACTGTGTTTCTTAGTGTTTTCCTTTCTTTTCAGTACTGCTTTTTCTCTTTGCTACTTTTCTGTCTCTCTCTGCATTCTCTTTCTTTAAAAAGTGTTAGCATTAGTCACCCAATACTCTTTTTTACCATCTTGTGTTGTGTTTAGGTGGCAAAGTAGGGTGAGGGCGAGTGCACTGCAGGGCAGCCTCTGTGAGGAAAGGCCAGGGACTGCCCTGTGCAGGACACAGTCAGTTCCAGACAGCTCCAACACACCCACCACAGGACACAGCTGAGCCCATCAGCCAAACTGGTGGCACCACTGTTAAAATATGTTTAAGAAAGGGCAAAAAATGCTGGGCAGACAGAGACAGATGAAACAGCAAGAGTGAGAAATAGCAGAGGGAACATCATGGTCAGAGAAGAAAGAGGAGGAGAAGGTGTTCCAGGTGCCCAAGGAGGTAGTCCCACCTGCAGCCCATGAAGAAGACCATGGTAAAGCAAGTTTTACTCCTGCAGTCCATAGAGGACTATGCTGGAGCAGATATCCACAATCTGTAGGACCCTGCACTGGAGCAGGTGTATGTGCCCTGAAGGAAGCTCCAGCCCATGGAAAGGCCACATGCTCCTTGCAGGAACTGGACCCTGGGGAGAACCCGCGCTGAAGCAGTCTGTTCCTGATGGACTGTGGAAGCAACCAATGCTGGGAGCAGTTCTTGAAGAACTATAGCCAGTGGGAAGGATACACATTGGAGCAGTTCATGAAGGACTGTATCCCATGGGAGGGACTCCATGCTGCAGCAGATGAAGAGCGTAAGAAAGAAGGAGCAGCAGAGATTAATTTTTATTAACTGGCTACAACCCCAATTCCCCATCCCACTGCATCACTTGAATGGAAGGAAGTAGAAGAGTTGACAGTTAAGTTGAGTCTGGGAAGAAGATGGGGAGAGGGAAATAAGTTTTAATTCTTGTCTTTGTTTCTCACCAACCTGTTATATTTTTAATTGGTAATAAATTAAACTAATCTTCCCATAGTTTGCCCATGATAGTAATTGGTAAGCAATATCCCTGTCTTTAGCTTAACCCACGAGCTTTTCTACCCTTTCTCTGTATCCCTAATGAAAGATTTTAAAGAGCTTTAATGGTGGCTGTTTCTATGGAACTAAATGGACATACTGTCTGTTCTCAAAATTCCAAACCATTTTGCAACATTTCTAGATTTATAGTATTTGATAAGATTAGACTCAAGTTAGAATACTGGATATTGTGTCCTATTTATTTCTTTAAAATTAACAGAACAAGTCTAAAGTTAAGCTAAAGTTGCATAGCTTAAAATCTCTCATTACAACAAAAGAAAATAAAAAAAATATTTGCTGATTTTGGAAAAAATATCTGAAGCACTTAGAACACTGGAGAACGTGAAGTTTCTGATATTTATGCAGTTATTAAATACCTCTTTTCCCTCCTCTTTTCTTAAAGGAAACCATTTCCTGAACACCTGGTTGAATTTATTGAAAATAACTACACATAGATAGGGGAAATTGAAAAGATACATTAAAAATGTTTTGTTATTATACTGAGTGAAAACAGGAGTCAAATCCAGAATGGAGAAGGGAAAGCAACAGTCCTTGATTATCTGCATTATAAATAAACTACCCAAAGCTACAGATAAAGAGATCTAGAAGATAGGTGCTTCATTATGTTACTAAAAATTAATCTCTCTAAGCTACACACCAGAGAGAATGGAAGCCCTTATGCAGCTGTAAAATGGAGTTAGCATGTTCATATGCTGGAATATAACACTTTGCACATGTTTATTCCCAAACGCAATATAGTTAATACAATGCCATACCAACACTGATGAACTGTGCTGCACCTGGTGCTAGACTTAACACAGTTTGTCTTGGCTTAAATATCATCATATTTCTCTGCACTGCACTTTTTTTTTCTTTTTTCTTTTTTTTTTTTTACAAAGTAAGCTAACCTAGTTCAAGAACAAAGACAGTAGAAAATAAAATTATGTGTGCATAGAAATGTGCAGGTCAGCTATCTCATTGTGAAGCTAACAGCAAACAAAATCAAAACTGCTTGGAGGTAGTAAGCATAAGGACCTATGCAAACTATCCATATTTTGAGACAGTTCACCTTCCTTTAATTGTGCTATAGAGCTGAGTCCAGGA
>NW_010315784.1:17251-24186 GCF_000700745.2 Antrostomus carolinensis
AGGAATGCCTACAGATCCATTTACACTCTAACTCAGTCACTAACAAAGTGATTCAGAAATCACTTTGCGAAACCTGTAAACCAAAGCAAGGAGTCCTATAATCTCAAAACCTGAAATTCTCTGGAGCCCTTAAGGTCAGTAGGATGCAGACCATTCTATTTTGGATCAACATGAATGAGTTGGTCTAAAACGCTCACTGATCCATAGAATTCTCATTTTTTAGTTGTTACAGGTATTTCTGCATTTTTCTCTCTGTTACTCAACTGTTGCCACAAACCTTCAGCTTTGGAAAAAAAAAAAAAATTATTTCTCTGTCATCTCCAACTTCTGGATTGTAAGATGAAGCCTATAGAAGTAGGAAACAAATATAGAATGGACTCACAGTATTTAGAAGATTCTATTAAGCACTTTTACATTATTAGTGATGGGTTGACCTTGGCCACCTGCTAGATGCCTACCCAGCTCTTCTCTCACTCACCCTTCTTAACAGGGGAGAAAATAAGATGAAATAGCTTGTGGGTTGAGAGAAAGACAAGGGGATCACTTACCAGTTACCATCATGGGCAAAACAAACTTGACTTGGGGAAAAGAAATTCAATTTATTACAATTAAAATAGATTTGCATAGTGAGAAATAAAGATGAACATTAAAACATCTTTCCTCTACACCCCTCCCTTCTTCCCAAGTCCAGTTTCACTCCTTTGTTCCCAGCACCTCCGCCTTTCCCCACCAAGTGTTGCAGGGTGGTGGTGAATGGGAGGTTGCCATCAGTACATAATGGCTCCCCTCTGCCGCTTCTTCATCCTCACACTTTCCCCCCTGCTCCAGTGGGTCCTTTCCATGGGTACAATCCATCAGGAAAAATCTTCTCCAGTATGGACTCTCCATGGGCCACAGTTCCTTCAGCAAGTATGCATCTGCTCCAGCACTCTCCTCCCCACAGGCTGCAGGAAAATACCTACTCCACCGTGGCTGCTTCTATGGTCTGCAGGTGAATCTCTACTCTGGTGCCTGAAGCACCTCCTTCTCCTCCTGTTTTTCACTATTTCCTTATCCATGTCCCCTCCCAATTCAAGAAAGATGCAGACAGACTGGAGATGTTCCAAAGGAGGGACAAGGAAATGATCAGAGGGCAGGAGAAATTGTCCTGTGAGGAAAGACTGAAGGAGTCAGGTCTTTTTTCCCTGAAGGAGAGAAGGCTCAGTTTGAACATCATCACAGTATTCCAGTTCTTAAAGAAAGGCTATAAAGAGGATGGAGGCTTTCTCTTCACAAAGAACCACATTAAGAATACAAGGGACAACTGGTACAAGTTGCACCAAGAGAGATTTCTTTTTGACATACGAAAGAAATCTTTTGCAGTGAGAACAATCATTCATCGGAACAGCTTCCCCAGGGAACCCCCATTGCTGGAGTTTTTAGAGATGCAATTGGACAGGGTGCTAGGTAATATCATCTAGGCTCTCTTTCCCACAAAAGTTTGGACCAGATGATCTTCCAAGATCCCTTTCGGCTATTCTATGATTCTATGATGATAGATCTCTAAAAAACAGATGATCATCAGCTGATAGCCAATATATTTCAAAATTTCTCCCTACACACCTTTAATAATTACATATTTGGATAGTTATTATGGTTCTGACACTATCTGGACAACTACAGAGAGTTTCAACTCTGTCAGCAGTTTGTTAACACAGTAAACAGGTGAAATATTAGGAACAGCAAACACTAGACTCTTGTAGAAGTCATTGTTCTGTATCAGATGTTGGGATTCACCAATAATATTCAGGACCACCCCGTTGCAACTGTCTAAATTCAGTTTTAATGTAGACATTTGAGACAGAAAGTGCTTTTTCAAGGGGTTCAGCAATGAAGAGCCTCAACTTCTGATGGGAATCACATACAAAGGTAGCTAATACATCTGCTCTGAATCATTTCCCATAAGGAACCCGGCCTTTTCCATCAACTCTGCAGAGATGGGGAGTGGGAGCCATTTAGCTATCCCCAACAGAATCAACTGAGACTGGTCCATTACCTTTACAATTGCCTGAGTCAGAAAACTATAAACTAGGTGTTGTTTACACTATTTTATTTTATTCTATTATTTTAACTTATTATTTAATTTTATTTTAATTTGGAAGAATTAAAATTGGTAACTTATAACAAATTTAAGTATAAATTCTGTTTCTGTAATTTAGCATTAATATTTGTAGCAAATATTGGAAGGAATAACGTTACATTTATCCTCACAGACAATACTGCAATTATATGAAGATGACACCTGTTTTGTGGATATTATTACAGAAAAAGTAAAATATAAGTGAGTCAGAATTTCACAGATTTATATGTAGTAAGGCTTGATGAGGGGCGGGAACTATATTTATTTCAAAAAATTTTGAGGGAGAATGTACTGGACAAGAAAAGTGTAAGTTACATACAAAATATGCTAAAGAAAACTGTACAATTTGCATCCAAAACTGAAGTTCAGACTCAAAAGCAGAAGAAAGCTGATGTCATATTATTTTAAAAATCATGCTTGAGACTTACATTTTAAGAAAGCAGATATTGTACTTGAAGGAGAAAACAGTATTTTTTTTTCTAATTGGTGCCAAAGTTAATATAATTATTTTTGCTTATAGTAGAATTTCAGCATTTCCTTAACCGGAATATTTTCCAAGGTTACCTGCGGCTAACAGAGTCCCCCTGTACCTCCAATAATAAAAGAGATTTTTTTTTTTTTTTTAAGTGCATAATGATTTCTAGGTTACAATTACCTTGATATTACATGAGAAATAGTTATATACTAGGATCAGTAGTGAGCAGGAAATACCATTCTACAATAGAACTAGGATACATTGATCTACAGATTAACACCACAGACAAATGAAAAAAAAAAAAAAAATCCATCTCATTTTCTAGATGTGGCTTACTGCAAGACAATTTTGGTTGGACTATAATTTGAAACACACTACTTGAAATTAAGCTGTGGATCAACTGTTATATATTGGTCCTTTCACTAAAGATTAGCTGAAATATATGCAAGTCAGAAGAAATTTTAAATATGCTGCTTAAAAGTTGTTTTGGAGCATGTGAGCAGAAAGATATAATTTATCTGCATGGTGCTATCAGAGGAGAAAACTGAAGCCATCCCTATGACACTTCAGTGATGACAGGACTCTCTTCTGAAGGTCTTCACTGTTACTGCATTAAATATGAATCAATGATATCAGCTCTAAATTATCTTTTGTTCTGCAGATAGAAACTGTGTTGGCTCATCTATCTTAGAGAAACCTTTGAAGGTTCATATTACTCCTTAGTCCATATACACTAGGAACTGTCTTTGCCTATGAAATCTGTCTATGTTTTTCATAAAGAACAGAAAAACTTAATTTCCATATGAAACTCACATAGAAAGACAAATTGGTTTTGCTTTTTGAACTCTCTTCCTTAGTACAAGTCAAGACAGTTCCGAATTTAGTCTATATATGGAGAATACAAAACATCTTTAATGTGAGAAAGGAAAATTCTGGTATTCATGGCTAAAATATTGATTTAAAAGCCTGTACATGAATGCGAATTGCTTTTTGTGATGTTACTGATTTTGTCAACTAAAGATAATGATGAAGAACCAAGAGACAAGCATTACATTCTGTTTGCCCAGGGACAAATGACACAGTGCTTACTATGGAAAATGACTGTATTGCTAGTGTCTGACATCATGAACAGTTGTGTATGAAAATGCATTTTTACTACCTTGCTAGTAAAGTGTATTAAAGCAGATACTGAGGTTTCTCATACAAAGACCTATTTCAAAGACCTTTTATGGATAGAAATACATAAATAGGCAGCGATGGCAGAATCCCTTTCTTACTGCAAATGGCAGAAGCTGCAGCAACCTGCTACAAACTTGAGTTACTGGAAAGAAAGTTATTACTCTTCATATGATCAGGGAGCTTATGTATGTATCCTGCCCTGTAGAAGTGTCTCCAACAGCATTTAAGACACACAAACAGATGTCCTGCTCTGATTGAAATGTAACCCATTTAGCAGTCATAAGTATCTTGAGGAGATGAGCAAGAAGAGTTATGCATAGCCATGGGAAGACCTATATGAGATACCTTTCCCACTAAGTGAAACAGTGGGAGAGTGACCGGGTGGCTGTGTGGTGGTTAGTTGCCAGCCAGGGTTAAACTAAAAAAACCCCAAATTATTCCATATCACTTTTGAAACAGTAAGGAAGTGTTGCAGTGGCAAAGCAAAAAAAGAGCATACATGGAAGATGAAAAAAAAAAAAAAAAACAGAAAAGAAAAAAGGGGCTGTAAATAAATCATTCATTGGCTATGGCTGAGGAATAATTAAGTTGAGACATCACTGAAAAAGAGGCAAGCCAAAAAATACTTTTTGTGGCTGCTAATACATTTCAGAATTCTGTGTCTTGGGAAGTTAAAATAGTGTGATATACTGTATTGATCTAAAATGTGTTTAAAATTGTTATTAAAGCACAAGTATAATATGGTAGCTGTGTAGAGCTTTCTTAAGCATCTTCGCTGATTCTTTTGTCAGTTGAATAGTTTATTCAAAGATAAGCTTGCCTATATCTTCACATTTTTATTATTTACTATTCAACAATCCTATCTATTTCATTGTTTTATTATTGTTAAATTTGAAATTACATTCCTGTATGTATTGTCCCATTCAAAATACCAAGATTAACAACAAAGTATCTGATTGATTTCAGGGACTTGAATCAGGTTCTTTCTTTGTACTTATTTATTTAATTTTACAATAGATCAGAAAAAAAATTGTACCTTTTTACATTAATCTCCTTCCATTTCCTGGAGACAATAAAAGTAACTTTCCTTACACAATTAAATGGAAACAGAGAGACCAAAGAGAAGGATCTGATGTTCGTCTTCATGACGAACGAGTTCCCAGTAACTCAATAAGTTCTTCCATTTTTCAGAGCTGAGAGTTTGAAGTATAACTGTTTACCAGCCTAGTTATCAAAAGGTAAGGACTGTTGATGAAGAAAGACTGGTTATGCTAATTCAAGTGTGTCAAAATGCTGTTCTTACAAATATAAAAAAAAAAAATTCTAGATCAAATAAAGACTATTGTTTTAATTGTTGAATTTTTGTTTCATGGATTTATACACTTCTTAAGTATGATTAATAAGATCTGATGTATTGTAGCAAGATAAAATATTTGCTAATATGAGACAGAATTAACTCTGATCTTATTGTAGGAGGGAACATCAAATCATATTAGATTTTTGTTTTTCTTCCTTCATTTTAGTGGTTCTGTACTCTGCTTCACTGATGATCAGATTAGTGTGAAAAGAAATATTTCTTTATTAAAAAGGTTGATTTTCCACAAACTCATTATGATGCAAGATATCCCAGTTCATTATAAATTCTGAAAAGCAGCTGTATGGAACTGTTCATGTTTTCTAAAAGAGTAAGCAAGCCACTCACTTAAAAAATGAATAAGCCAAATGTTTTACTCTACAGAAAGAATGGAGTTTCGGACAAGATATATTTAATCTTTTTACCTTATATTATTTATTTTTTTCTCTGAACCCGCCGATAAAAAAAGCTAAATTACTTACAACAGATACAAAGTCATTAAAATAGGAGACTAATTTGTAAATGATTTTGGATAAACTTCAAGAAAGTGCAGAACACACCTTATTTGCATGCATATACAATGCATACACTTAGGCAAAAAACAGTGGACATTTCTATTAATGCACATTTTCTCAGATAGTCAGAAAAACACAAAATAAATGGATTTGTCAAATGAGAATACTGCACTGACCTTAAATATAGAAAAATCACATAATTTATATGGTTTAGAGGAAATATTTTGAAACAAGGATTGTGCTGTAATAGTACACATACATACGTACTACAGTGAAGATTCAGATGCTAACCAGATCCTCTGCAATGCAAATACTGCAGTAGTATTTCTCATAGAATTGATAGTACAATAGCAGTAATTCATTGGAGCAGAAGCTATATGGGGGGGGAAGGGGGGGGATACTGTAAATGTTTTCTTATGAAATTTTTTTGTTTCATTATGAAACTGAAGTTCAAAATTAAACTTGTATAGCTGTAATGCAAACCAATATGACTCCTACATAAATGAGAAGAATAATCTAAAAATCAAGCTAACTATTCTGTTCTTGTGTGAGGTATTACAAATAGAAACATGAAGGTAGGATAATATACTTTATACTCTTTAATACTGTCTATAGCTTCTTCAAAATACAAACTAATGTTTAAAATGTTTGTTATGTAGACAGCAGCATTCACCTTCAGGTAAAAATCAATACTTTGTAAATGAAGTCCAATATGCACCCAGTTCCACATTTTTTTTCTCCAGCAGTTTTTCTATAACAACCAAATGATGATCACATAGGTGCTGTTATAAAGCCTTTTTCGAAAACTCTTCCACACAAGAGAGATTCTACAGGCACAAGTAGTTTAATAAAAACTACTTTATACTAGCAAAGTTATCTGAATTTTCCTGAGCACCAGGAACTATTACTGCAAAAATTTGCATTTAGACATCCTCAGTTCATGTTGTACCTAAAAGGTCAAAAGCTCAATAGAGGAAGAAAGGTTGTTTATTTGCTTGCTTTTTAAAGCCAGGACAGTCAAGTATGAAACCGTAAAGAATCACAGAATGGAAAAGCAGGCAGCAGAAACTGCATGAGAAACGGAAGTGACTACGAGGAAATATTCAGAATATGATTCCTTGATACCAAAAAGGGTTATACTGACCTTTTTTTCCCTTCTAATTCAGAAAATTATGTCTCCTTTATGTTAACTTTAGGGATCATCAGGATGTGCAGGGGATGAGTTCAGTCTAATAATCTTACTGAAAGCTTCTTCCTTTCCTCCGGTTAATTTTTAGCAGAATCATCGAACCC
>NW_010315785.1:0-17028 GCF_000700745.2 Antrostomus carolinensis
GGCTTTGTTAAACTTCATGAGGTTAGCACCGTGTATTTCTGATAATTTCATTTGTGTATTTCTGATAATGTTCTATTTTCTCTGATGATGTTGCTCATATCTATTTCAAGATTGGTCTTTTCTTTAGAGCAGCAAATTTAAGTATTGCTGATAAGGACTTTGGTTTTCCTGTGATTATGGCAGGAACGCTGTATTGAAGATACTGCTGATCTTTAGTTTTGTGATCAGCTGTTATCTAAGTCAGAGCAGCTGATACAGTGTACTTCCATGGTTTGTTTAGGAAATCATCAAACTTGTCTACAATGTATCTAGAAAAGCTACCTAAATATAAGTCCAACATGTGCCTTCCTAATGTGCTGTGTGTTCCTGGGATCTTATTCAGAACTGACACGGTACTAATATGCCTAGAGATAACATGATTTTGTGTAGCATCATGCTCTACTGTATGAATCAATAGTGGGATACCCAATGTTAAGGAGTGTGCCGTTCATATGGCTTCATTTCTGATAGAAAAATATGTGTCTTAACTGAAAAATGTGAAAATATATCTCAGATAAGCATCTTTATTTTCTAGGTTGCCCTCATCTTTATGTACAATAGTTACATAAAGGATTCCAATGCCCATCCTGGCTTGTCAAGGATTCAAGCCAGGACAGGCATTTGACTAATATGCCATAAATGTAATGGAAACAAACCTTTCTCAAAAGTTTGTTAGACAGTTGCAAACAGAATGCCCATAGGCTCAGGGCACTGTGTAGGCAGTCCATGATGCTCATTGCTAGACAGTGTAGTAAGAGCAGATTTCAGATTTGCAAATGATTCATGTTTAGTGATGAGACCATTCATAGTAATCACTAGGCTATTACTTGAGATCTGTAGGGGTGACATCTTAAAACACAGTACTGTCACATGAATATTACTTTAGCGGTGTAAAGGTCACCACAGAGACACTGGGAATGCCATGGAGGACTGGTCCAGCATAGAATCAGAAAGTGGCTTTAGTAAAACAAGTTATTTTCTTCAAAGAAGGGAAGAAATACTATGCCTTGTACCTTGTAAACCAACATGAGGTTATCAAGTAGTACATTCTTACCTTAAAAAAATAATCTTTGTGATTTTTTTTTTTTTAATCCTGTGAATGGGAGCTCCATTCTACTCAGTATGTTGTCTTCACCAAGGGATGGGGCAATTTCCTGAGGAAAGTCCAGTAAACCTTACAGAAGCTGCAAAGTTTTCCTTATGTCATCTGTCAGGTTACTGGCTGAGGGCAGAAACACTGGTTTTTAGTACTATTCTAAGGTTTTACTACCAACATAGATACAGAGTGATTTCTGAAACAAAGTTGATTTCACACAATTCCAACAAGCAACCTGGGGAGTAAGAGACTACTCAGCATCATGCAGAGTATTAGAGGTGAGCTGGATAGCAAGTCCGTGTTAATGAACAAGGATTCTGTGAGAATCATGGTATTGGCATTAAAAACAAAAAGCTGTTCATGTCTGAGACAAAAGTTTATTTTTCAGTCTTCCTTTGCTTTCACCTCTGAACTAAAATAGGTAGGTAGGATTTTTTGTTAATACCAACCAGAGAAGTAGTTTACCTGGAAGATTTTTCCTGTTGTAATTTCTGCCCTGCTCGAACATGTTTTCTTGCCTTGTCAAAAAGTGCATCTCAAACGAGACCACATCTTCTATAACACAAACACTGTGTAGTGTAGTAGAAATCAGTCTAGATTTCTGTAGAAAGTGGGATGCCAGCAATGACCCATCTGACGAGACTAATCTGCCTGCTTTAAAACTGTCAAAGGGTATGGAGTTATGCAAAGAGAAGTCTTCAAGAAATACCAAACCTTCTCTTTTTTCACATTTTACACTCCATTTCTTAAAGGTTGCTTGTCTAACTAATGTCAGAAGGATCATCATGGATACTCTTATTAAAAACATTCCCTTAAAAGAAAAAAAAAAAAAAAAAAGCAAGCAAGATATTATCTATGAAAATCACAATAATTTAAATTGAGCCTTCTGAACTGTCAAAAAAATCTGAATTAACTATTCCTAGTGTTCAAAGCCTATGACTAACATCTCAAGGAATACTAATTTTGGTGACTATTTTCCAAAAATAAACACTTGATGTTTGACCATAGTGAACTGGAACATCCCTATATGGGAGGAAAACTACAACATTCAAATAAGCTTACTGAATTCTTCTGCTTGGTGTTATATGGATTGGAGATCTGTGATATGCTTGTGCACAGATAAAACACATTCACATAAATGGACACATATATGTGCATTTCTTTGCATGCATGTGTGTATATAAGTATACGTGCATACCTCAGGAGTTGTTGCTGTGCTACATAACTTTGCACTCTCACTTTGATAGTTGAGATTGAATGGTAATGTACCGAGGGGATTAATACCTTTCCTGATTTTTGACAGGGAGAAGGAAAATCTATGTTCATAATAAGCTAAACTCTGTATTTTACTGAAAGTGACATATGCAGAATGGTTTTATAAAAATGAGGTTGCCATTCTTTTCTGATGAAGTTCGCTATCATATGGCACCTAGTTAATCTTTTGTAGACTAGTGTTTATGGAGTTGGCTCATAATGTTTTTTGGTTGTTCTCTTATAATAAACTCTTGTGAAATACAAAACTGGCCATGAGTGTTAAAACCACAGCAACTAAAATAAATTCTGTTACCTCTTTGGGGTCAATAGCGTCACTCTGGGGTGATTCTCTTGGGCCAACTAAACTGTGTTGGCAGCTATTGCTTCGCTGCCATGTGTCTGCTGCCAGTAACCATTGGTTGAACCAGTAGCATGTAAAGAAAGACTGTCAATGCAAGTCCAGAAATGCAGGTGCCTGATGGGGAACCTCTCTGTAAGGAAAGCAGAGAATTATATTAAGGATACATTGTAGTTTCTGAAGTTTTGTGGAGTATGTGAAACACTGGGAGGGATTAAGTATCCAGTTAGAGACTAATAAGCTCTTCCCTCAGAAAGGCTTGAAGAACACATCACCTCTGAAAATCAGACCATTGCTATTTGTTTCCTTAATATCAAGTTACAGATCTAAATTTAAGTATTCCTGTTAGGCAGTTAACATAGCAATCTCTATTCTTGGCCCTTCTGTAGAGTAGGTATGCCCTCACCTCTTGTGACAAACCTCACTGGACTAATGTCCTCAATAAGATGAAGGAACCTGAAATTCACTGACTTCAAGGAGCCACACGAAGCTAGTGATATCAAAATTATATAAAATAATTTATAAAGTATACTAGTTACTTTATCAACTACATTATTGTAATGCCAAGGTTTCAACTTTTCTTCTAAATCATCTCCCTTGTGCAGAGGAGGCTATTCCTCATAGTGGGCAGATCAGGAGAGAAGGAAGCAGTCACTCTAGGCTCTGCAGGTTCTCCAGGTTTCAGGGTGGTATTTTCCATAGGGGTAAGTCTTATCCTTGTGTCCTGGCTCTATGCAGGGCATAGGTTCTTCATTCCTACTTCTGAGACAGCTAGGTTCAGAACACAGACACAGTTCATAATGAAAATACACTACTTCACACCTGTATAAAAAGTAGCTCCTACCCCTATAAAAGCTCAAGGCCTCCTATCCCTGTTGAAGTGGATGTACTCTACATATGAAAACCTTTGTTTCAAAGAAAGGAGAAGCTAATGCACTTGTTTTCAGGATGCCATGTTCTTCTGCACCCTCCATATTGTATTTAAGTATATAACTGAAATCTGTGGCCTGACTGATCTTTACACAGATCAAGAGTGGCTTTCTTAATGTTCTTTCTTCCCTAGGCACTAGAGTGATAACTCTCCTGTCTGGTCAGTGTCCAAACTGCTTTAACTTCTGTTTTTTTTCCTAAAAATTGCAGTTGAAGACCAAAAAGATTAAAAGGATACAATTTCTCTTGTTATCTTAAAAAAAACGTTATTCTTTTAGCTAAAGAGCTACTATGAAATTTGAAATGTTTTGTTGTAACAGTTATCAGTACATTAAAAAAAAAAAAAATCTTTACACAAACAATCTTCTCTGGATTAAAAACAGATGTTAAGAAATAAAAAGAAATAACAGATTTGTCCCAGACAATTGATATTGTCTTTTTAGTAGTGATTCAGAAGATTAATTTCAGCTTTTTCTGAACACCTCCTTAGTAATACTTTCCACAATATTTACAATAAGTTTTAAAACTGATAATCTAAAGAGTTTTGGAAACCTAATGTAAATTGCTCAAAGAGCAGAATGACATCCTTAACCATATAAATCATGCTAGGACTAAATTGTGGGTTTTATTCAGAAGATAATTCCCTGTATATTATCTTAAAATGTACTAACAAGCCATGTCCTTATCTGACGTAATTTATATTGTTATGATATTTGTCATACAATATATCCACCATCCACTGCCTCTTTCCCATTTATTTTAATTTATCATTTCAATCCCTAAATTGGCATCCTCTCTCATCAGTACTGACTTCTTCCTGGCTGCATGAGTGATTCCCTTGCACATAGTACCTTTGCCTACAGACAAAGTTATCGCCCTGCAGTAACTGTGTTGTAATCAGGCCCCAGAGTTCAACAGCTATATTTGAGGTCAGAGTGTGCACATGGGGAAGACATCAGAAAAAGACAACTGCTCCCAGATTTAGGGTCAAGTCCTCATCTTGCCATTCAGCCAAATGCTATATCCATATTAATAAATTAAATAGGGCCAGGGAAAGCAAGAATTTGCGCCTGAATGATGCCTGTGATTGTACATCTTGCTTGATTGTCAGCATGCTCACTGGCAGGATTTTTGCCTGTGTCAGCTGGCATTTTCTTAGGTCATGGCCAGAGCTAACATAAGGATACTGCTCCTGGGAGGCAATATGGACAAGGTCCCTCTTTGGACAGTGGAGGAAAAGAGCATTTCCCATGCCACTTTTGTCTGACAGTTTGCCTCCCTCTTCTCTTTATTTGCTAGCGTAGGTGTAACTCTCATCTAGAAAAGTGTATTCTCTCTGCACACCCCTCCATCCTGTACTGGCCAACAAAGACAATATAAGAAGAAGTAATTTTCTCCTAGGATGAAGAGGAGAGGAAATAATTTGCAACTCAGGCAATCAGACCTCTCTGGAGCAAAAGTGTACTAAGGTCATGCTTGAGGTCTCCTCCTAAGGTAAAACACAACTTGTACACAAAACTCATGTTACAACTATCTGTTTTCCTGCTTTACATGGTTTTGGTTTTCTGGGTGTTTGTTTGTTTGTTTGTTTTTCCTTAAGATTAAATAATTGGGTCAAATTAACCCATTTGTGCAATATGAAAATATGAAAGGTAAATATCTAGCTACAAACTGGGAAGTTTCTTAATTATTGTGCACATATTATACCCATGTGAGAAATATTGTTGTAAATCCATTACATTTGTATAATATTTTAATTAAATGTTCCTTTTAAACGTATTTAACAAAATATCCATGCATGACTACTCTTAGCGACTTCTATTACCTTAAGCATGTCTTAGAGGCAATTTTTGAGAAAATTCAATTTTTGGGTTCCTTTTATTCCCTTTGTGATCCTGGTTTTGATAATCATTATTAAAGTACTGTTCAGTTTAATGGCTTTTCAATAAAAAATAGTAATGCAGTGGAGAGAAAAAGATATTTACTGGAACCCCAATACAAATAAAAAGATTATTGCCAAGTTTGGTGTTTTTCTAAAAGATATGTCTATACTAGCAAATAAAATGGGCCAGAGACCCTTCTCTGTCCCTGAAAACAAATTATATGGCACAACCCACATTTATACAGCTAAACTCTCTTAACTCTCAAAACAAAGTAACTACATCCAAACTGCGTATTGGGAGCAATCCTTAGCACTCGCCTTCACCAAATCGTGCTCCAGGACTGTTTAAGATGGTATTAATTGGTTTACATCCCAAATTCTGCCAGGAACTGTGCTGACAGTGTGGAAATTTTTGTGTCCATGCACAGCCTGTTGCTTATTGGTATAGTCATGGTCTTATTTCTACAGAAAACTCATCTCACAGTGCAGTCGGTGATCAAGGGCTGTGGTAACTGCCCATGGCACTTGTTCAGGTTCCAGCTCACTACTAGTACTTTTAACCCAGAATAAAAAATTGATGGATTCTAATGCTGATATTAAAAATAAAATACTTAATTAGTTTAGAGTATCTCTTTGGTAAAAGGAATGGATTCATGTCATGTAGCTGAAAGATGAGTTACTTTCAAAAGATTGCTAACAACAATGGATAACGAGAAATTAAAACCCACGGAGTTCTAGCCTTGCTAAAAACGGATAATGAGAAATTAAAACCCACGGAGCTCTAGCCTTGCTAAAAACACCTTTATTTTTTTAATATTTCAAACACTCTTAAGGGACTGTGAAATTTAAGTCAGACTTCTAAATGTAGCTTTGCTTTCATTACACTTTAACCCTTAAACAAGAAGAGAAACAATAAGAGGCAAATGAATCTGCTAATGAATCTCTCAGGAGCTCGTGCAAATGCCCCTGAGACAGGTTTGCTGAGAGCAAGCGTAGGTGTTTCTGCACTGTGGTCAACTGCTCAGTACAGATGCACCTTGTGCAAGACATAAATCATTTCCTGCTCACTCATCTCTTCAGGAAAGAAGCAACTTTCACATTGTCAGTATCAGCGTACATGCTGTCTTGCAGGCTGAGCCATGGCACACTGAAGCATGCAGAGATGAAGGTCAGGCAAAGCCCTATCTCTCACGTGTCTCCGGTGAGCAGGGTGCCAGGCACTGAGAGCTGTGGGACACACATCACATTAGAGAGAACAAGGCAGTTTCGAGGGAAGACCATTGCCTGCAATTCAGGAAAGTGCTTGAGCACATGCCCAATATTCAGTATGTTTGTGCCTGACTGTATGAAAAAGAATCTCAGTGGTTTCCTGGACTGAGCTCTGAATGTGCAAAGAGTAAGAAAAATCTCCTGAGAAGGAGAGATAAAGGCACCAGGGTAACAGAAAGAAGACAATTATGCTAGCCTTTATTTTAAAACACAGAGCTATAAATGTGAACTAGAGCAAAATGCAAAAGCAATTCAAAACACTGGAGGAGGCAGGCAGCCAAAACATTTGTCTGAAAATGTAGCTTCCTTGGTACTTATGGCTAGAATGATTTGTGTTTGTAGCTTGCTCTGAATTTTGTTTGACTTGAACATGATTTTGCTTTTGCAGTCAAAGGCAGACAAGGCCTAATGGATTTAGTGCAATTTTTTTTACTGTCTTCTGTTAAAAAATATATATATAGCAGTTTAATTTTTTTAGAAATGAGAAAGGACAAGTTGGTTTGTCTCTACAGGAAATCTGATGGACTGAGTGACTCTTCTTTTCTTTTTTCTTTTTTTTTTTTTTTTTTTTAAATTAAATCTATGATCCTATGACACAGGTGAAAAGCAGCAGTGTGCACATCTCTGATCTCTGGTCTGTACCTTTTTTTATTCAAACTGGCTTCAAGTCTGTTCAGATGTTTTTCAGAGAGCTACTCTGTTAGAAAATCTGCAGAACCTTTCCGCAGTTCTGGACAGAGAATCAGCAGTTGTGGAAGGAATGACAGCCACAAAGCCTGCAGCTAGCACAGATTCTGCTAGCTTCAATGCTGTGATACAGCCCTATTTGGTGCCTCTTAGAGCTATTGCTAGCATAGGTTGTGTAGTTCTAGCTTCTCCAGTGCAGCAGTTCTTCATAGCTAGAGATGGACTCTCATTTGAGGAGCATAACAAAAGGATCATGGTCTTTGGTCACACATTGAAAGGAATGAAATTCCAACTTGGTATATACAAAAAAGAAAAAAAAAAATCACAGAGGCAGTACAGTCTCCACGCTTTAAGATTTTTCAAACTTGACAAGACAATCTAACTTTGAAGTTGACCTGTTCTGAGCAGGAGGCTGGACTTGAAGAGACCTCTTCAAACCTAAATTAGACTATAATTCTAATTTAAATATATTATAGAAACTTAGCCAAAGTACATAGAAAATAAATAATTAAACAGAAAGAAATCATCATTGTCAAGTATGCTTTATTTATGGTAAATACAATCTTAATTTCATTTAGAAACAAAAACATCCTGGTCTTAATAATTCAGTGTCTTCAAAATTTCTATAAGTCATCCAGATATAGACATAGCTAGATGAAAGAATCTTTTATTAGCATTTTAGTGGCTACATAATCTATTTAATATTGTCTGTGGGAAGACATGCGCTAACGTTTTTTACATTACATATGTTAAGAGGTAAATTACACCCAAAATGTTGGAAAATTAGCCTGGACCACAGAAAGATCCAGTAATTTTGATACAACACACTCTGAATTTCTTTTTCAGCTTGAAGTCCTGAGCTTCAGTTTTCAGTAGAATTCACATTCAAAAAAATGATTAAGGAAAATTACAATGTTTTCTGTGCTTTTTAGTCAAAGCCATTAATCCCACAGAGGTTTTCATGGCTACCATAGCAGCTGCACTGAAAAAAATATTTTATGAAATCAATGAAAATGTTAAAGAAGGGGAACATGAAAGAAAAGGTTTTTGCTTTAACGAATTTGCAAAATGACTGTTAAGATGAAAGAGAAACACACACACACAGAGGTAGAAAGCAGGCCAAACGGTTATCACAGCGAGATGTTTCTGAACAGCTTCATAAACAATTGCACTTAAATGGGTTCTCATCCTCCCACAAGCAGAACAAGGAAGCTAAAGTCTAAAGGTGACTCTGAGAGATGATGAAAATTTCCCAGAGTGAAAAATGAAAACAAAAGCACAGTGATGAGAGCTGGCACTGATTTATCAGCTAAATGAGGGGATCTAACAGGTCCCTTTCTGTCATTAGCATTGCAAGAGCACTGGCCTCAGACCATAGCATGACCCAGGGTTTCCAGGCAGGTACCAAATTTTGGATGAGCTCTATGGACTAATCCAGTCCTTAGTAACCACAGTCTTGACAGTTTCTGTAAGCAGAAAATAATCTTTTCTGGTGCCACATTAACATTTAATCCATTTCTGAAATGTAAATAAGCAAGTGAGTGTGTCTATGTGTGAAAAAGCTGTAGAATTAGCATGTGCAAAGGAGAGAGTGGATGTACTTGGGATTAAAGTGTTTTAGGTGAACTAGGAAAGTACATGTATATCATCTTTTATCATTGCACAGTCACTATTTGTAGCAACCTAAAATGCAATACTAGACATGTATTATAACAATTTTTTGCGTAGCATTACTAATCTGCCAATTTACTCCTGCTAAAAATCTGGCCCTTATTAATCTTTACAATTAGAAATTAATTTTATGGGAATTTTCTTTGCTTATTGTTGCTTGTAATAGATGACAAATATATTTCTTTCTTTCTTCTCTCATTTCTATAGAGCAAGGTCAGCTTTCTGTATGGTTCATAGCAAGTCAGCATGGAAAGGCAGTATCATCCGTCATTTAGGTGTATTTCCTCATTACCTACACGAATATTGCTGTTGTTAGCTTTATAGTTATCCTTGACAATTTCACCTGGTTATACTGGTCTGTGCTCTTCTAACCTCCTAAATTTCATCTTCATTTGACTCCTCATGGAAATGATAAATATTTATACTCTTAGGGAATATTAATATTTTACCGTGAAACATATTCTTTATGCTCAGCAGATGCCACCATTTGTAAACAAGCACATTCACAGAAACTATGTTTCTTGCTCAGATGCCCTCAGAGTTGATGCTGGGTGACATTCGGGACTGGCATCTTTTTCAGTCAATCCTCTGCTTTTGGCAGTGTCAAACTATTTCAGAAACCTTTCTTGGCCTCCCTCAGTTGCTTTAATGTGAACTGAATTTTTTTTTTTTAAACTGTAATAAATCCATAGCATTTTAATTTTGCAATTTAAAACATCTTTTTTTTTTTACTATTATTTAGGTTTTTCTTTCAATTTCACTTTGCAAATTTCACTTTGCAAAATTCAGAACCAGATTCTCATATTCAAGTCAAACATTGTAGTTCAAGTCAAGCAAAAGATTATTTTTTAAATATTTGGTTCATATAAAGTATTTTCAGCCATCTTATTTTAAATTAAACATTTTTAGTATTAACTTTTCTTTTCCTTAACTGAAAAAAAAAGAAGCTGACAGCACAGCTTTAATCTTAACAGGATCTTTAGTAATGAGGGCAGCTGTTCACTAGAAAAATGGCTTTCATTTATTCACTCATTTCATCTTGGACACCTAATGTGATTGACAAATGTGTCTATTCACGTTTTTCACTTGTTCTGACATCCTAGTGCTGGCAGAACTTCATTGAATTACTTGAGAAAATCAGACTCTGTTGCCACAAATCAACAGGTGCAAACTTACGAATGTTGTTCGCACCAAGCACTGTGGAAATAATCTTAAGAGAATAACTGTGTGAGAAGTGATGATGGGTCTTTCTAATAGAGAGCCAAGTTATGGATATTTTGCAGTGTGTCACTAAGATCTGACTGACTGCCCAAAGCCAGTGATGGAGCATGAAAATTCTGCTGCAGTGCCTCTGATACTCAGACATGAATATATCATTTCATTTACTCACTGACTGAGCTGATTAGGTGCCTCTCAGGCTGTGTAGCACTAGCTACTAGTGCTGAGCAATAGGAGTGGATCTGCAAGAACTGATGATGAGGACCTAACATTGCCACTATACTTGTTTTGGGGGTTTGTATCAATGTATTTTACTTATTTCAAATATATTTTATTCCCATCAGCTAAAGGCTACAGTGCTTTAGGCACACTCCTGGCATATGTCTTTCAGCTAAGCTTCAACTGAGAGGGATCCAAGATGTGTGCTTTGAGTGGGATCTGCAATGTGAGCCAAAGGATGGGGGGTGAAGAAGAGCAGGGCACTCACCTCTCTTCTAAGACACTAGTGTAGGTGCACCCTCAGCCAGGGAGACTGGGCTCTCCTTTATGTCACATACTTTTGACATTTTCATGTCTCAGGAATGTTTAAGCTCTGCAGAACTATGAGCTTTGGGTCTGGGACCTTAGCAGACTGCCAGGGCCCACTGCACCATTTTAAGTATTTCAGTCCTCTTACTTTCAGCATCTCAGTCAAGAACTACAGTTCCCTCTCAAGTAAATGAAGGAAGGTAATTGCATCTGAAATGTAAATCAGAATATCTAAGCAGGCAGTGGTTAAGTTATTAATGTAAGACTAGTTGGATATTCCTCAGGAGGTTTGTACTTTTCTCCTTGCTTACTGGTGCACAGATTAGTACCACAGGGTAGTTATGCTAGATAGCCAGAGTTAGTCAGTCCTTCATCCCTGACCCCTGGCTATAGTTCTGACAGTGTCCAAAGCCTATGGAATGCTATTCCGTAAAGTGCAAGAGCATAAGGTGATAATATACTAACTCTGGGTATGTAACTCTAAAAGTCTTAACAACAGAATTCAATTTCTATTTTCACCAAGATTTCTTCTTCCAAAGCAAGTTCAACACATCAATCATGCCTTTTTCTTTACCCAGGATTTCCAGGGCCCCATCTATTCCGTACAGGATTATATTTCACAAGCCATCTGCTGAGAATAAAGGAAAACCCTTATGCTTCCTCCATCCTAGCCTTCCTCTTGCAGGATAACAGAGCCACAGGTCACAGCTGAAAATTCCTGCAAAAACCTTCTTGTTTTCTGCTGCTCTTCAGCTCGCTCCAGCTGTTGCTGACTTTTATGACCCAGACTTCTTCACGCTGATACTTGACTATGCTTTCCTGGGCAGTAGCCATATTCTAAAACACAAGCAGGTGACTACACAAGCAGCTGAAGTGATACTCCTTTTGACTTTTGTATAATAGGTTTTACTCCTAGAGATTGTACTCTCTCAGCATGAAGAGTTGTAAGAATGAGTTTGAAAGGAAACTTATATTAGCCTTATGAAAAATACAGAGCTATCAATAAAGGAGATATTACTGAACAGTGTAACTAATAAGAGAGCCTTTCTTGGTTTTGATTATTGCTACAAACATTCTTTTCCACACCTGATCTAGAAATGATCCATATCTCCTGCTCATTACTCTCCTATGTTGTATTTCTTTTTCCCTTGATTTTTGCAGGAACTCTCTCATCTACTCACCAGACAGACCTGACAGCAGTAAATTTCTATCTATCTTCACCACAGTGGGAGTACTTAGACAGTCTATGAGCTTGAAAGACATAGACATTGTGAATGATGTTATCAGTGATTGGGAATGCCAGAGATGATAAAAGCATTTAAACCAGAAGAGAGGATGAAAGTGTGGGAGTCTGTGTTTATGTAGTAGCATTAGTTTTCTTAGGAAGTAGATGAAGGAGGGAAAAAGAAACAAGAGCTTTTAGACAGAGCACTACAGCAATTGCCACACCTTACTGAAGATAAGATTGAACCCTCCATCTGGACTTGTCAAGGGCAGAAATACACAGTGGATGCATATGGTTGTCTGCAGGAAAAGGTCCTAACAAGATATGAAGGTTTTTGCTGATTGCTGGATGGAATGAGAGAAATTAATTGTTTTGAGTAGCAGAGAACTTCCTGTACTGCATGGCATGGTCCAGCAAAGCATGGAAACAAATTTTAAATGCAGCCATGCAAGGAGTCAATACACTATTGTAAAGCTAGAAGTCAGGTGCCTGTCTAATTGCTTGTTTGAATTAAGTCTAGTGTGCTGTATTTCTTCCAAGACCAAGCCAAAAGATGAATGAACAAAGCAAAAGATTATCTTTGAAAATACTAGTATCAATGTTAAGATTTTGTGAAACATATCTATCTATCTATCTATCTATCTATCTATCTATCTATCTATCTATCTATCTTATGTAAATATAAAAAAGATTGCCATTAGGCTAAGCAGTTTATATCAAGCATATTAAGCATAGTCTTCTTATTCAGTTTGCTATCAAAGAAATTATTTAATTTTAAATGATAATGTTTAAGTAATTACTTATTCTAATTACTTTGGGCAATGAAATATATTTATAACTTTTTAACTGCAATTTCTTAATTAGCATATTTTCATTAATCAAAAAAATGAATAATTTAGAAGCACAGTAATGGATGAATTATGCTAACAGAGGTTTTGTCTGTGAAGAACAGTTTACTCATTTTTCCCATATAAAGTACTGGACACCAGCCTAAGAGCTTTGTTGTCTGCACTATGGAAACCAAAGGGCTGCAATATCCTTTCGTTGGCTCCTTTGTTTTGAATCTGTTAATACAATGGCTTCTGCTGTTTCCAGATTCCCGATTCCCCCAGTTGATTGAGGCCTGGTGCAAGTTAGAAAAGCCTCAAGGCTGCTCTAAATTATGAATGGCATACGGTCCCAAAAGAAACCTGTTCCATAGGGTAATGTCTTGTTTGGAAGGAGCCAATGCTCTGTAAATGAGACTGCGGTTGGTCATTTCCCTCCTTGCCCTAACACATTGAGCATCCTGCACAATGATGGTTGATTCAGAACTAGGTCAGGCAGCAAAATCCAAATTCTGAATATCACACTCTCTAAGGTGGGGTTTTGTTGCACTTATCCCTTTGAAAACACTCAGTAACTTGCATTATTGAGGTGCTGGAGTGTGTTCAAAGGAGGACAATGAAGCTGGTGAAAGGTCTAGAGCATAAGTCTTATGAGGAGCGGCTGAGGGAACTGGGGTTGTTTAGTCTGGAGAAAAGGAGGCTGAGGGGACACCTTATCACTTTCTACAACTACCTGAAAGGAGGGTGTAGCAAGGTGGGGGTCAATCTCTTTTCCCAGCTAACAAGTGATAGGATGAGAGGAAACAGCCTCAAGTTGCACAAGGGGAGGTTTAGATTGGATATTAGGAAAAAATTATTCACAGAAAGGGTTGTCAAGCATTGGAACAGGCTGCCTGGGGAAGTGGTGGAGTCATCATCTTTGGAGGTATTTAAAAGACGTGTAGATGTGGAACTTAGCTACATGATTTAGTGGTGGACTTGGTAGTGTTAGGTTTATGTTTAGACTCAATAATCTTAACTGTCTTTTCCAACTTAAATGTTTCTAAGATTCCATTATTATGAACCATAAAGAGTTTATAGTCCTGAAAAATGTTCATCCATTGCTCCATGTGGGTTTTTTGGGGAAAAAGTCAAAGTAGAGAGAACCAGATTCTTTATTTAGTGCATATTTACGCGTGTTGGAGTAACCTGTGGGCTTCAGTACATGATAAAGAAAAGACATACGAAATTTATTCTTTTGGATTCTGAAGTCTGTAGAGCAGAGATTTTATATAGTTTTTTCATAGACTGATTTGCGACAAGTTTGGCCACTTGTGGAAAGTGTAGGGGAAAACTACTCCAAATTATTAACTGGCTGCATGAAGCAGGTCTTCCTTGTAGTTTGCAAGAGTTTCTTGTGAAACAGAGAAAAAATGGATTCATAAACAGAACGTCTCTGGGTGGTAGTATGCCCTGATAAGGAGCACTATGTGCAGCTCTACAGAATTGTTACCTACGTTGCCAACCACACATCCATGCATTTGAGTTAATTCAGGGATTTCTACCCCATGTTCCACTGTGTACCATAAAACTCTTCTCAGAGTCTAAAGCAATAGTTAAACTAACGTGGGTGACTGTTTAGATCAAAAGAATTACAGTATTCAACCCAACAAATGCAGACACTCTGCTGCGTAGAACATGTTAGCCTCAACTCTGTTATCTCTACATCTGAGTTGTAAATCATACTCCATTTCAAGAAAATGGATACTACATGTGCTTGACATGATAGTTCCATAGGAAAGCATGAGACTACTATAAGCACACAGCAGAATCTGTTAGAACTGATGCCAGACAGAAATCAATGCAGATTTATGCCATCTGAGAATTCAGCCTATAAACCTTTCTGAGATAAAAAAAAATAAGAATATTGGAAACACAAAGATCCAGATTCTGATCTCAATTATGCTGTTGATAACCTTGCACAATGTCATGGTCTTGATTTCTCTGTTGCATAGTTTTAAATAACCAGGACAGGTCATGGACTCAAAATTACTCCAGATTTACCCACGAACTTTTGCAACTGTGGGTAAAATAAATTAAAAGTTCATCTAGATTTACAAGAATCAAACTGATTCAAGAGTGCATTATAAAGGCCATCAATGACTATTCGTTTTCCACATAAAGATAGAGTCTTTTATATGCTGACATTGTCACCCAGTCAGCGCAGCTGTTTGCTCTTGCAAAAGAAGCATTGCTGCTGTTAAAAGATCAACAAGACTCTTTAGTATGAGATGCTGTGTATCTGAAAAGAACTGTTGTAGTTGATAAAGTTTTATCACCTCCAGGAATGGCATTAAATAAACTTACAAATTTCTTGATTACTGCAGTTACAGCCAAGGTGACAAAAATATTTTGACTGAGTCATTTAACTCAGACAGCTTTCTTGGCAAGGACTTATGAGTAAGGATTATGAGTGCTTATGGGTAGGAATTAAAGGTCAGACTAACATGGGTGACATAGTAGTGGGTGTTTGCTACAGGCCTGCTGATCAGAAGGAGGAAGTGGACAAGTGTTTTTACAGTCAGCTGAAAGTAGCCTCACAGTCACAGGCCCTGGTGACTTCATGGGTGACTTCAACTACCCTGACATTTGCTGGAGGAATAACACTGCAAGTCAAATGTAAGCAAAGAGGTTCATTGAAAGCATTCATGACAACTTTCTCTCACAAACGATTGAAAAGCCAACAAGGAAAGGAGTGCTGCTGGACCTTGTCCTATCAAATAATGAAGGAGTAGTTGGGGATGCGAAGGTTGGGGGCAGCCTTGGCTGTAGTGACCATAAGATTTTGGAGTTCAGGATCCTGCCAGGAGGAAACAGGGCAGTAAGTAAGACTGCAATCCTGAACTTCAAGCAAGCTAACTTTGGTCTCTTCAGAGACTTCATTGGAAGAATCCTGTGGGATCAGACCCTTGAAGGAAGTGGGGTGCAAGAGAGTTGGTTAATATTCAAACATCACTTCCTCCAGGATCAAGAACAATGCATCCCTGGGTGCAAGAAGTCAAGCAAAGAGGGGAGAAGACTGGCGTGGAGCTCCTGGCAAAACTCAAACATAAGCAGGAGGTGTACAAGAGGTGGAAGCAAGGACAGACCACTTGGGAAGAATAAAAGGATGTACCAGAGCATGCAGAAATGTGATAAGGAAGGCCAATGCCCATTTGGAAATAAATCTGGCAAGGAAGGTCAGAGACAACAAGAAGGGCTTCTTCAAATACATCAATAACAAAAGGAAGGCCAGGGAAAATGTGGGGCCACTACTGAATGGGTCAGGGTACCTGGTAACAGAGGACATGGAGAAGGCAGAGTTACTGAATGCCTTATTTGCTTCAGTCTTCACTGCCAAGGACACCCCACAGGAATCCCCAACCCAAGAGACCAGTGAGAGAGTCTGGAAAAAGGAAGACTTTCCCTTGGTCGATGAGTATCGGGTTAGAGATCAACTATGCAACCTTAACACCCACAAGTCCATGGCCCTGATGGGATTCACCCATGTGTGCTGAGGGAGCTGGCTGACATAATTACTAGGCCACTCTCAATCATCTTTGAGAGGTCATGGCAATCAGGAGAGGTTCCTGAAGACTGGAAGAAGGCAAATGTCACCCCTGTTTGCAAGAAGGGTAAGAAGCAGGACCCAGGGAACTACAGGACAGTCAGCCTTACCTCAATCCCTGGAAAGGTAATGGATCCACTCATCCTGGAGGCCATCCTTAGGCATGTGAAAAACAAGAAGGTCATCAGGGGTAGTAAGCATGGATTCACCAAAGGGAAATCATGCTTAACTAACCTGATTGCCTTCTACGACAGGACAACTGGATGGATAGATGAGGGGAAGGTAGTAGATGTTGTATACTTGGACTTAAGCAAGGCTTTTGATACTGTCTCTCATGACATCCTCATTGGAAAACTCAAGAAGTGTGGACTTGATGATTTGACACCGAAGTGGATTGAGAACTGGCTGAATGGCAGAGCTCAGAGGGCTGTCACTGGTGGTGTGGAATCAAGTTGGAG
>NW_010315785.1:17231-20549 GCF_000700745.2 Antrostomus carolinensis
GTCCTGCATATGGGAAGGAATAACCCCATGCAGGGGTACAGGTTGGGGGCTGACCTCCTGGAAAGCAGCCCTGTGGAGAAGGACTTAGGAGTCCTGGTGGACAAGTTAAATATGGGCCAGCAGTGTGGTCCTGTGGCCAGGAAGGCCAACGGTGTCCTGGGTTGTATTAGGAAGAGTGTTGCCAGCAGCTCAAGAGAGGTAATCCTCCCCCTCTATTCAGCCCTGGTGAGGCCCCATCTGGAGTAATGTGTCCAGTTCTGGGCTCCCCAGTACAGGAAGACCATGGAACTCCTGGAATGTGTCCAGTGAAGGGCGACTAAGATGATGAAAGGACTGGAGCATCTTTCATATGAGGAAAGGCTGAGGGAGCTAGGCCTGTTCAGCCTGGAGAAAAGATGAATCAGAGGGGATCTGATTCACGTTTATAAATATCTAAAGGGAGAGTGTCTAGAGGTTGGGGCCAGACTCTTCTCATTGGCACCCAACAATAGGACGAGAGGCAGTGGGCATAAACTGCAGGGTAGGAAGTTCCACCTGAACATAAGGAAGAACTTCTTTACTGTGAGGGTGACTGAACACTGGAAGAGGTTGCCCAGAGAAGTTGTGGAATCTCCCTCCCTGGAGATATTAAAATACTGTCTGGACAAAATCCTGGTTCATGTGCTCTAGGAGTCCCTGCTTGAGCAGGGTGGTTGGACTAGATGACCTACAGAGGTCCCTTCTAACCTCAACCATTCTGTGATTCTGTGACTCAGTACTGTAGACAAATCATCTAAAGCTTTCTTTGTTTCACTGGTCAACTCACCAATGTAAAGTATTATAGGGAAAAGGTGGAAAGAGTAACAGTGCTTGCTCTTCCGCATTCTAGGCACTCAACCAGCTTTTGAAGTCCAAAAGCAGATCCATAGGGCAAGAGGGGCACAACATGTTTTTATTTCAACTGTAGTTCAGGGCTTGTTAAGAGAGAAAATGGATTATGATTGTTTTTAATGGAAAAGTAACTTCCAGAAGAAAAAAAAAATGAAAGGATCTCCTCCCCCCTCACCAGTGAAATATATAGACAACAAAGTTGGATGTGGTCCAAAAATTCCCAAAGCCAAAAGTTTAATGATCTCAAGTGAAGAGCTTGGGCTGTCTCCATCACAGGAAAAAAATAATTTATGTAACATAAGGACAATACAAATTTGGCAGAGTTCTTCAAAATCACATCTGTTCACCATGCATTATGTTTGGTGACAGAAAGAACAAACTGTAAAGCAGTATACGACAAAACAGTGAAAGCATGGCAATTTGGTTGACTAAGGTTGCACTGGTAATTAGCAGAACTGGCTTGTTGATTGTCATCACATTCTCTTATAAGTCATATGGACCTGTGATGGCTAGCTTTTAAAAGATCTTCATGTAGCAACTTATATTAAACATTATTTGATTCCTATTACTAAAACCGTGAGAGTATAGTCAAACTTTTATACCATAATGAAAGATATCTATTATTCTATTAGCAGTTATTACTACTTTTAAAATGCTTATTTTTTTTTAATTACAAACCTAACATTGTCAAACTATTTGTATTATTTGATGGGAGGCTATTCTTAGTAACTTGTGGATGCAGAGAGAAATTCTTATTTGTCTTTCTGTCACTCATTGTGGTGCAGTATCTACAACAGATCAGTAGTACAAGCAAGATTTTTCTCCAATGGTTTTCACACAACATTGCAATTGTCCTTGTGTTTCACATCTGTATAATCAGAGATTAGAAAAGAAGGAAATAATGGGGAAAACTTGAAAGAACTTTGCAATAAATATGCATTATTAACTGAATTATTATTTCAATTTTTTTTTTAATTGTTCTGTGGTTTGTCTTTGAAATTACAGTTCGGGTGCTTACTTTCCTGGTTGATTCTAGGGTACATCTCTCTATAAAACACATAACTTTTCTCCTTCTAAAGTGGGGAGCACTCCTGGCATTTCTGATTATTGTACATTTTAGGCGTGTATCTACCTGAGAATCAAAGCCATTGAGATAACTGTAACATAGAGTTCCTCAATATAACTTTTACTGCATGCAAATACTTCTGTTTTCAAATGTTTATGGTATATTTTGAAATGTGAAAACAATTACTTACATTAATTTAAACATGAAACCACAATCTTCTCTCTCCAGACAGAGGAATCCTCTTTTCCTAAGCCACTGACTGCTTGTGCTAAGGGACAGCCTGAGTCACACATAAATCCGTGTGCTACATATATATGCTATTGTCAGATTATGGCTATAGGTCACCAGTTAGTGAATCCACCTCCAGTAGTTGCAAGGCTCATCCTTTGAGTTAGTGATCACACCTCTAGTGGAGGAGGAAAGGGCGGCTCCCGGAGCCAGGGAAACCCACGGATGGGACAGAGTCCCCTCAGCAGCAGTTGATCTCAAGAGTAGAGCTGACACAGTGGGGGTGTCACTAGGGTCAACCGTGGGAGATCTAAATGGCCCCTCGGGAGCGTGAGTAACCAGGAGTACAGAGGCCAGGATGGGTGAACAGGGGGTGGGGCGGCAGAAGAGTGTCAGGAGGCAATTTGCACAGTCGGGGGAGAAGCGAAGAGCACCGCTACCATCAGTCACTGTGATCAACCTCCAGAACCGAACTGTCCCTGTGGCAGTTCGGTAGAGCAACAAAAACTCGGGTGTCGCAGAAGTTTGAACCTTTAGCCACACAGGCAGGAACAGCCATGGTTGTTATCCAGCCAAAAGCTGTAGGCAAAAGAAATGTTGTGACCCAGACAGAGGTCGCCCGTAAAGATGCAGGTGTCCAGGCCCCTGCCTGCAGGGAGTTCTGGAGCCTTTCACTTGAAATGGAGAAGTGCAGGGATGGCAGCTGTATTTGCTTCAAACAGGTAAACGATCTGCTCAGCATGGTGGCTGAGCTGAAAGAGGAGATTGAAAGGCTAAGAATTATAAGGGAGTGTGAGAAGGAGATAGACTGGTGGACTCAGGCCCTCCCATCCCTGAGGCAAAGGCAACAGTTTCCACATGAAGCGAAGCACAGGATTCCCTATCCTCTTGCCACCAGGTAAGAGGAGGGGACCTAAAAGACAGGGGAATGGAAACAGGTCCCTCCTTGGGGAGGCAGGTGAATCTCCTGCCGTCCTCCCCTGCCCCCCCAGTTACCGCTGCACAACAGGTTTGGGGCCTTGGGAACTGAGGGCCAAGCAAGTGAGGATGGAAAGGCAGGTTCACCTGGGAAGACATCCAGGGTGAGTCAGTCACCCCCACAGCTCAGGACTAGCTCAAACAGGAAAAAAAGGAAGATAATTGTGGTAGGTGAT
>NW_010315786.1:0-2509 GCF_000700745.2 Antrostomus carolinensis
TAGCCCCATCCCAGATTTCCAAAGACTAGGACTAAGTGTTTTCCTGCAGTTGTGATTTGCAGCCCACACCAAAATTCTGATAAAACCTCATAGATTTTGACTGAAGTAACAACTATATGGTTTTATAATTTCACAATGGAATTTCTGGAGAAAAAAGAGAAAAACAGTGAGCACACAACTTTTTCAATCAAAAAATTGTTGTTTACCACAATACAGCTTCATAGCAACCTTGAAAAGACTTTTTAATGCCAGTGCAGAGAGAAAGAAAAAAATTGGAAACTCTGAAACTTGTTATCAAATAGAATTGTTGCCTTATAACCAGCTCTAATAATAGCTAAGAATAGCACCAACAGTATTGCCCTCCCTCCAAAACCAGAGAATATGAAATAGAATGACTCATCCTCAAAAGAGGCTAACTGACATCACTGATGCAGTTTAGAATGCAATTTATACATAAAGACCTTCAACAGTTGTATGATCAAATGTATTAGTTCAGTTAAGTGTATCTATAATGCAGATATGTTGACAGAGGACAATACATGGACTCCTTGAGACCGCAAATTTTTTATGTCCACAGCAGATAAAACATTAGAAGTCAAGAGACAAGCCAGCAGAAGTTTTAAATCCATCAGGAATACCATGTCCCCAGTGGCTTGTGGGAATATGTTTTAAAGCTCATAGTATATGCATAACAACAAAACGCCTATTCTCCCAGGAACTTAAACCTACTGTGAGATGTATTTGGAGGACCATAAAGAACAAAAAATCTGTTTTACAAAGAGAAGTAACGCTAGCTTACAAAAAACCCCCATAAATTACTTGAAAACATTATCATAATTCACAATAAGAAAATCTTGAAGGCTCTAAAGAAAAGCAAACAGAACTTAAGGTACTCCTGCTATTTCAATCTACATTAGTCAGGTCTCTGTTCTGGGCCAGAAAATGAACCTTTAAACTTACTGAATTTTTCAGGCCTGGGTAACTTGAGTATTGCCTCTAACATTGTTGATAAAACTTAACACTAGACATATTCTAAAAGCAACTAACAAACCTAAAAAAATTCACCCAATCTTTACCGACAAAGTCAACAAACTCTTTCTGCAGTTTGAGTTTTGATGAATCATCACATTCAGTCCTGATTCATTGAGAGCAGATTTTACAATGCTGGAAAGCTCAATTATTCCAATAGATTGCAAATATTTGCAGTAACTTGAAAATGGATTAAGAGAAAATCTCTTTTCCCGTGGGAAGAGAGCAGCCAACATGGGACAAAATGAATCTGGGCATCCACAGGAAACAAACTTCATAATGCAACATACTGCAGCTCCAAAAAACCGAGCACCCTGACCTACAACTCAGTGAAATATTTCCTGTGAAGAGCATGGGCACAGCATTGAACTGCTAGGCTTCACTCCTTGATGGCTGGATAATGCTTGTACTTTATCTCAGTCTGATCTACTAATCATGCTGTTTTAATGCTGGGGTGGAATTTTTGTTGAGTTTTACTTACTCCTGTATGTGCTCAGAAGATGGCAGCTGAACCCTCAAAATGTTTTTCTTCCAGAGCATCCGTGCATAACCAGTCAGAATTTAGGCCTAGATGTGAACTGCATAAAAAGGAAAGTGGCAAAAGACCAGAAACAAAATATAAAACGTCCACTCATGGTGAGGAGTGGCTTGCATAACCTCTGGATCAGTGCAGAGAATGAATGTCGATTTCCAGAGGCCTAACTGCTCTGCAGAGCAGGGGCAGGCCATAGTACTGTTGGTCATGGAGTAAGCTAGTTGTGTTCACAGAACAACTTATTCTCTGGCTTCTTTGGCTAGAAAAGAGAGCTGATAGAGCCATGGCTAAACCTGTCCTTTCCTCCCTTTCTGCTTCATTGTCTCATATTAAGTCTGGTATCCAAGCTGGAAAAAAGGCTTGTACGGGAAGAAGCTGTCAAATAAAAGCTATAATGATTTAGCTCAGTTTTAGTAATCTCCCTATAAAAGCAAATTCCTTTCAAACTAATCATGCAGACACTTCATTTTAAATATGAGAAGATAGAGAATGGGTCAATTCTCAGTTCTCCCCTCTAATCTGCCCTGGTGAGTCCACATCTGGAATAATGTGTCCAGTTCTGGGCTCCTCAGTTCAAGAAAGACGGGGATCTTCTTGAGAGAGTCCAGCGGAGGGCCACAAAAATGATGAGGGGCCTGAAGCATCTCCCGTATGTGGAAAGGCTGAGAGAGCTGGGACTCTTCAGCCTGAAGAAGAGAAGACAGAGAGGGGATCTGATCAATGTCTATAAATACATGAAGTGTGGGGGCCAAATGGATGGGGCCAGGCTCTTTTCAGTAGTTCCCAGCGACAGGACAAGGGGCAATGGGCAAAAACTGGAACACTGAAAGTTCCAGACAAACTTAAGGAAAAACTTCTTTACGGTGAGGGTGACAGAGCACTGGAACAGGCTGCCCAGAGAGGTTGTGGAGTCTCCTTCTCTGGAGATGTTCAAAACCCACCTGG
>NW_010315786.1:2523-19218 GCF_000700745.2 Antrostomus carolinensis
AACCTGCTTTGGCAGATGGTGTGGACTAGGTGGTCTCCTGAGGTCCCTTCCAACCCATATGATTCTGTGATTCTGTAATTCCTGCAAAAGCAGAAGTTGATGTAAACTAGCTGTCTAAGTTAGAGCTAATGTTTTCCATGCCTGCCAGGTTTGAATGTATGATGTATTTCTTTAGCATAATGAATCTGGTTTCAGCTGTAGCCCAATATGAGTGCTAGAATGTCTACTGTTGTTAGTAGTGTGTCTTGGATCACAGCAAATGCCAAAAAAAGATGACTCAACTCATGAAGCTGCCCTATCTGCGTGAGATACAAACTGCAAAATATTGACCACTTTCTCTGACCCTGTCAAATAAGCTTGTCAGACATAATGACGTTTCTGTTCTGACCTGTAACCTCATGTAACCTGGACTGGTTGGATTGGAAGTATCCCAATAAGTGCAGTGTGGGCCTATCATTTGACTTTTTTGTCCTGAGGTGACTTGAAGCCATTTGCTAGTCTGCTTCCCAAATCTTTTGGGGTCTGCATTCAGTCAACCAGACCTCAGAGTAGCCCTAGAGCAAAGGAAACCTCAGGTTATTTCAGACCTCTCCAGTGCCCCATGTCTCTGCTCCAGCTGCTTCTCCTACATCATCTCTTCTGGACTGTCCATGAGGAGGGAGAAGGTCCTTTATATCATCTATTCCTATTGAGCTCAGCTGGCTTTCTCACACCTTCTTCCTGTTGCAAGACAAAATGCTGTAAAGGAGGGAGACAGAGGCCATAGCTGTTAATAATGCGATGGGAACCTCGAGTGCCTCCTGAGTTTCAGAAGCCACCAGCTTACTGCCAGACAGGGTACTGGTGTTGTATAGAGTGTATATATTTTGCATACATATAGGAATACTTATATTGTATACTTGCTTTTGGTATACATTTCATAAAACAGATGTTGGGATTCTGCTGTGCTTACAAGACTCCTTCAAGTTATGTATGGTGTGCAAAGAGCAAGAAACACGAATGTGCTTTTTACTTCTTATTTTGAAGTTTATCTGCTTCTCTTTCACAATGGTTTGGGCTATTAAAAAAAATCAAGTTACTTTTTAATATAGATTTTTTTTCCCTTTCCCTCTTCCAAAGACTTTAGTGAGTGTTTAGATATGAAATAATGGAAGCAGTAAAGGTCTGTCTTGTTGGGATAAAGTATTAAGTAAGCCTCTGCAAACTCAGCAAGATCCAAGGTCACAAGACATTGCCTCTAAATAGGCACTGATCTTCAATAAAGAATTTAGTAGCAGCTGGTAAAGACATCTCAGAGGGTTATATGGTGATTTTGAATGACAAAGAGTTATTTTTGAAAATTTCTGACCATTGAAAGTTTCAGAAATAAGAAAACAGTAAATATTGAAGTGCCATAAAGCAGTGGGTAAAACATCTTTCACTGATTCCAGAGAAAAGCAATGGGAAGGATCTTCATGATTACAGGAAAAGATAGTTTTTCTGATATAGCTACACATGGGCCACATAAGTATGTATTGATTCGATGTCTTTTTTGCTTTTTCAGTGAGAATTCAATTAAAGCCTGAAAACAAGTATTGGAAACTCCAGGCCCAAAGACATTTTTGGGGTAGGGAGGAGAGAGAAAAATTATATACTTAGACCATAAGTTTCTTATCCATATTGGCAGTTCTTATAATTCTGTTGACTGTGCATTTTTTTTTCCAGTTTTCTTGAGATTTTTTAATTCACATATGGAAATATCTTGATAGTTTAATTTTGGAGAAGGCATTCTTGTCTTCTTTTTTACCTTCTGGTTCTCAAGGTGAGACATAGTAGACTAACCAGCACTTTTGCTGCCTCTCGATTTTGTTGTTGCATTTCTTTGGTTTAGGATTGAATAATCTGGCCAGATTATATCCTGATTCCTGTTTTCTATTCTGTATGTCATGCCTGTTCTTTCTTTTCTGAGCAAGCGTACAATAACACTCTTTTCAGCTTGTCATGTTGGATTACACCAGGATGACAACGACAATACTCCATGAAAATATTAAAGCCTCTCAACCTAGTTTGTCTTCTCTCACTCTTTTCCTCACATTCCATCTCTTTCTTTGCTCAGAAAGGGAGTGAAAGAGTTTTGAGGGGTCATAAAGGCAGATCCAGTAACACCAGTGAAGAGTCAGCCATATTTCCTTAGCTGTTTTCACCAGCAAAATCATGATGTCTGAGCTTTCTATATACTACCAGAGTGTTGGAAATCTAGTAGTGTGAAAAACTACCATCTTGGGCAGAAACCCAAGTTACTCACTATCTAAAATGAAAATAAAATTATATTTTACTTGGCCATTAAAAGCAACTTCTGATAACTTTTTAGTAACTGAGTAGAATTTTAAACACTCAATGCCAAAATCTGAGAGATGTTTTTGGGCAAAATACAAAGGACTCATCTCTCGAAGGTACATCAAGTGAATTTGAGGTCAACCTTCTGCTCATTGGCTGTGGCATCAGGATACAGTTCCTGACTTCACTGCGGGCAAAACTCACTTTATATTTTCAAGAAATCAAAAATCTCCTCCACTTTCCTGCAGTGATGAAGAACTGTCTGTTAAATACTTGGTTACCTCTTCACCTAGTTTATCACTGGACACAGTAGCTTCAGTGCTGCTCAATACTCTGGAAAAAGTTTATGTCAAAATAAAAATATGGCACCAGAAGTAGGTACAGTGTCACATCCTTTGACTTTTCCTTCTTTAAAGGACTAGGGGCTGTGAAAGCACAATAGTTACTCCTTGTGTTGGGTTTCTCTGTGTGTGGGCCGTTTTTGGTAGTGGGGGAAGGGGCTACCTTGTGAGAAACTTCATGAATCTCACCTGGCTTCAAGGTGTACCCACCCAGCCCAGGCTGAGCCAGTTAGCAATGGAGAAACACCTCTGTGAATCCATATTTGTGAGGGGAAGGATTGTCTTGAAAAGAAGAAGGTGGAGAGAACCTGGAGGAGAGACCATTGACTTGAACAAAAGACAACCATCAGCCTAAACAAAGAGAGCTTCATTGCCAGGAGAAAGGAGGAGGAAGGGAAGGACAGGGAACCTCAAGACCCCCAGTTCAACAGCATGGAGTAGGAGAATACAAAGGAGGTCCCTGCAGCCCATGGAGGTTCAACAGTGGAGAAGAGACCCATGTGTAGGCCATGGAGGACTCCATGCTGGAACAGAAAGCTGAGTTTGAGGGCAAGTGTGACTGAATTGAGACCCTGAGAGTCGCTCAAAGCCAGAGTGGGGGTGGACCCCCAGAGCTGGGGAGGGAGAGGAGGTGCGCTGAACTGGAGACCTGTCTGCAGCCCACGGACATCCCCATGCTGGAGCCGGGGGCTGAGCCCGAAGAGGTCTGTGATTCCATGGGAAGCTTACGTTGGAAAACTTTATTCCTGGACTTTCATGCTGGGAATTGTGGCAGAGCTGAACTGACTGAACCCCCATTCCCTGCCCCCTGTGCTGCTGGCAGGGAGAAGGTAGCGAAACTAGGAGCAAAGTGATTTCAGCCCAGGAATAAGGGAGGGGTGGGGGGAAGGTGTTGTAGGATCTGGTTGTTATGTCTCACTGTGCTACTCAGGTGATTGGTAATGAATTAAATTGATTTTTCTTCCCCAAGTTTGAGTCTGTTTTGCCCATGACCATAACTGGTGAGTGAGCCATCCCTGTCCTCATTCTAATCTGCACCCCTTTGTTGTGTGTCCCCTCCCATCTCCCTGGGTGGGGGGAGTGAGTGCAGCACCACTTGGTCCTACTTGTGGGTTAAATCAGCACACTCCTTGATGTTACTAACGTTTCTATGCCTTTCCTGTTTTTCTCTTAATTAGAAATACAAAGTAAAGCAATGAATTCTTTGCTGTACTTTCAGAAGAGGCTCTATCTATGCTGTCTTTTTCTTCTGTTGTAGTCTTGGCTGTCTTTTTCCCCTGAAGGTATTTATTTTAATATCCTACTTTGTGGCTTTTATCATTCATCGTTTTTGACATAAAACTGTGCTCGGCTGACACGAATGAGCTTATAAACTTTGTTCATGCTGTCACATTTTCCTGCTCTTATCAGAGAAAAGTGAGTAATCTCCGGTGAATAATTTGTTAAATTTGGCCTCTTTTTCCTCTCAAACTACATGATTTCCTCAAATGCATCTATTATTAGACAATGTGGCACAAACACTCAGGGCTTTATTCCATTTATTGAATATGAATATTCAAATTCTGAGCTCTTTAGTTTGCTAGAAAGAGGTCAGGAAAAGGACAACATAGTATTTCTCATTATTATTTTTCAAAAGCATCTTAGTGAGTTAAAAGCTCAAGTTGTCGCTGTGATTGTTATGGGGAAGACTGAAATTCAATTCCTTTTCTAGCAATCATTATTTATCTGCTATTAATGTTCCTAAAGAAATTCCTTTGATGACTTTTTTCTATGAATGTCCTGAACTCAGCTCTAGTTACTGTGGTTTGTATATTTGAGCAAAGCCCATTCAAATCTTTTTGAGTTTCACGTTTAGACTTTTTTTAGTCTGTGTGAAAGATAGTTTTCTGTGACATGATGAAAGGAGATTCAAGGTATTCTTATTCCAAGACTCAAATCAAAGCAATATAACGATTATTTTATTGCAATGTTGTAAAACTTTATAAAAAGCAAACACAAATTGAGGAAGCAGCTTAATACACTGGGAAGATTCACATTTTCTAGAAAATGCTATTTATTCAGAAAAGAAGACTGCTGACATTTGAGGTTGTGTTTGTTTCTTTATCTGTCTCAAGCAATGACTACATGGAAAACCAAGACTTGAAGAAATCTTTTTACTAAGTGCTCAACTTGTTGGATTTGAAGGAACTGAGACCTAGGGTTTACTGTATCTATTTGAATAAATATGATGGTTTTCTCACTGGCAGTATTTAGTGAGTAAAATGTGTGATGTGTTGGCAGATTTATTTTGTACCAAAAATTTGGAAACCATGTTCCTAAAGTTTTCATGCCTTTGACTGCTGTAAGATATTCTGAAAATATCAACACTGGTAATTCTTCCCAGCTTTGTCCCCCACCACTTGGATGTAGGAACATTCTCAGGTTCATAGAAATATTTTATTATGAAGAAGATCAAATATCTTTAGTTTTGCTTTTCAACTTGTTTAACATAGGAGGAAAAGAAAAAAAAAACTAAGCAAGCAACCAAAAATCCCAATTATCACCTGAAGTTCTAAACCATCTACAAAGAAACTGAAGATGAAATCTGTAAGTTAAATGAAATATTGTAAAGTAAATTAATCAATTAAATTCAGTACTTGGAGCGTTTCCCTGTTGAGCAAAACCTGTAGTTGCAACCTGGTACAAAAACAAATGTTAAGAACTTTAGTTAGTTCTTTATTTATTGGGAAGTACCAACTCCCTGGAAATGTATCAAACAATTAAAAATTAAATTTTATCAAATAATTTATTTGAAATGTTCTCTAAATCTACTGTCCTATTTCTGTGGTAGGCTGCTTTTGGTAGCCAAAGTTATTAAAAGTTATTTTTTATATCTTAGGAGTACACTACATCATCTTTTTGAACGTCTCTTTTTCAAATACAAGCAATCAGAACTGAAAACCAGTGAGTCCTCACTAGGATTTTATATGGTGTTAGTACTTTATATCTTTACTGGAAATATATAGACTAATACAGTTAGGACCATATTTGCCTTCCTTCTTGGACAGATGATATTGGCAGTACAGAATGAGTTTTTGCTAAATTAATAAATACAGATATTTCCACTCTTTTCTTACTGCAATATTCCAAGCAGAAATTATTGCTACTAGTCACTTTGCACTTCTGCTATTAAATTTTGTCCAGATCTTGCATGCAATGCTGTGTGGGGATATGCTGGAGGGAATATCTAGAAAGTATGCCCCAGGCTGGAGGCGTCTATCTGTGTCAAGTGTGGAGGCCTTGAGGAGAAGTGGAAAATGGTCTGTTTGTGTGAAAGTTTGTGACTGGAGATATTCAGGGATTGAAGGTGTACTAGTTCTGCAGCTTGAGGAAGAGGATAGTGGGTCTAGCTCCAGTCCCTCCACTCAGGCCACAGCTCCTGGGAAGAAATATCCTGGATTTCTCTGTCTCATGTCCACGATGGCCAGCTCTGCAAAGGAGAGGCTCGTCACCCTGCCTGTGCTGGAGAACCTGTGGGGAGCCACAAAAAGTTTTGTGGATACCAGCTCCAGGGCAGGGTGTTCTGGCTGCCTAGCCTGGGCTGAGGAATATGCTGCTCTGTGTTCAGCAGCATTCTCAGTGCAGTAGTATGGTAGGTAAATGATGATTGTGAACTTTTATTTTCAGCAAAGAGAGAGAGGGGGAGACCACACTGATACTCAGACAGCCAGGTACCTGCTGCATATCCAGAACATAACTTCACAGAGCAAGGCAAGTTGTGGGGACTTTTTAAGCTGCTGAGTGGGTCTGCAAATGACCGTTAAAAGCTTACCTTTTGCAGGTCTCTGCACAATTCCTCTTTGCCAGCACAGACTGCTGTCACCTGTTTCCTTTCCACTTGAAGAGTTGATAATAATTTCAAATCTAGTTTGTTTAGAAAATAGGTTAAAACCAATTCCTGCCTCTACGTTTGTTCTCATGTCCTCCAGGTGGTTTTAATCTTTTTTATTCTTATTTTGAACTGTGCTGTTCTATTTCATGCAGCTGCTTGTGTGACCTATACAAAAAACAGGTGAACTAAGTTAAAATAAGGAAAACCATAAAATTAGCTGCAGAAGGAAATACTTTCAAATGTACAAAGTAAAGAAAATGGAAGTATAATTTTCTCTAGTTTCTTTTGATAATAGGCGCCTTTGGTGTTATTTATAATAGGAAGGGTTGAAAATCATGTAGACAGTGTGATCTTTAAGCTGATGATGTCTTAAGTGGTCTTGAACCCTTTAAAGCATCTTGAATCTGAGCAGTTACAAGATGCAGGCAAAGAATAAAGAAAAAAAACAGAAAGACTTACAGAAAATTTAGAAGATAAGACTAGTCTCTGGAGGACAGAGAAATAACTAATGCAACACCCCAATTACTTTTGAAAAGGATCTAAAAGAATTGCAGGAAATTAGATCAGTCAGTTTAACACCAATTGTTTAAGTCTCAGAGTATTTTTAAAGGATCAGATGCATATACATTCAAAAAGCACATAAAGATGGTGTTATGAGGTTTAAGTAATTGTGTATGTCAACATACATGTGTATGTTTTAAAATATTGTCATGTGAAACAGTGGGAGTGCAATAAACAATATGAAAGAATGCAACTATCTGACAAAAATCTCCTTTTGATTTAAGAACTAAGGCCTGAAGTCCTCAGCATAGAGGAAAATATGGAAAGTACAGTTGATGGCTGACTAAATTAGACAGAAGAATGGATGTCCTATCTTTGGTCCTTGTTGGAGTAGCTCCATTTCACAGATATGAGTCATCAGCACCAGAAAGCTCTGTCAAGTACTCCATATAGCTTCAGAAGCTCCTGGTAATCTTGTGTGACGGATTTGACCCTGTGTGTTAGAGGTGTTAAACACGGAGCGTCTGAAAAATAATGCCTTTTTTTTTTCAAAGGACTGAGAAAAATATCCTATTAGAGAAAAAAACATTAATCTAAAACATTTTTCTGACATCAAAACCATTCAGCTTAATGTGTGGGCTATGCATACAGTTGGTGGGGCATGGAGAGGAGAACTGACGGAACTCGAAGCGGTAGAGAGGCAAGTGTATAGGGAAAAGATTAATCTGAATGCCTGAATGATGTAATTATCCAATATTTGCATAAAAAGAACATGTTGCCTTACAGAATTTTTGGAAGCCATATGCCTGGGTCTTAATAGGCATAACTGAAGGCCAGGAAGAAGGGCATGATCAGAGGAATCACTTCAGTGAAGTGTAAAACCCCCTGTAGGGATTACAATGAGACACATATGTCTGATATAAAACTCACTCGTGTATGCTGATAACAATGAAGAGAAGGTTTGTTTGCTTTCAGATGCTACTGAGTTAGAAGCCACAGGTCTCTGTAGGAAGACAAGAGAGACTAATTCTGTCATGTACATAGATGGTAAGCTCTTCAGGTAACATGCAAGTCACAAAACTGGGACAAAGTTCTGCATTTTAAACATCTCAAAGCTTCACTGTGTAGGAAGAAAACCCTTATAAAAATTCAGAATGCAGTTCAGATTTTTAAGCTCAACCAAGAGTTAAGCTTTCTCTAAGAGCTAGGAAGCACCCAGAAACCTAGTGATGAAAAATGCTATGCACCAGTATAAGTTGTTGTTGATGTAATCTTTCTACAGCATTTGTCTTCAGAACTACTAGATCACGCTGTTTTGTCGTGCTGCACATTGAATGTTAAAAGTAATCTGAGTTTTATTTGCGGTCACTATTTTAAAGTATTTAACAACCTGGCCTGGACATATTAATAAAAAAGGGACAGAATGTAAATGGAGGCAAAACATGACACTCTCTGGGGTACACCAGTGCTACATGTGAATTTGAAACAAGTGCTTGATGCTGTGCAGCATTTTGTGTAGCTGGTTGTTTCTCTCTTTTCCCTGAAAGAGCCATTGAAAAGAATATTTTCGACTCTGTTGGCCTCAAATGATAGAGTTGCTATTTGGCTCCCTCTGCCAAACAAGATAAGATTAGGTCATGCTTTTTTTGTACGTTTGCAGATGGCTCCAGCCCAAAATCACTGGAATATTCTGGAATTGTTTTAGCTGTTCTGTGTTGGTGTTCACCACTTTTACAAGTTGTGAAGAACTATATATTTAAAAGACATCTGTGAAAAGCATAAAACTGAGTGCTGTGTCATATAGAGGTTCACATAATCTATTGCTACACAGACACTGAAAGAAGCAGACTCTGACATAAACCTGAGTGATTTCTGAACAATACCTATTATACTAGCATTTTTTTGCTAGATCTCCGCTACTTGTGAGCAAGTGCCTTAGACAGCAGAGTCTCTTGACCCCACCACTTGCACATGTCACTACTGTAAAAATTGTATCTAACCAGGATGGCAGTTGGCTATATCCAAGTACCATATTTTAACCTGTTAGAGCTTAAAATTTAGTATTAATGAGTCCTATTTGTGCCATGCCTTTTTATGGCTTTCCCAGATGACTGAGGTGTGGGAAGCCTTGATTAGGTGGTTTGTCTGCTAGTGGTGAGCTGGAATGTGTAGCTTTCTGGGCTAAGAGTAGCTAATGCTGTGTTGCTCATTGAGTGCCTCCTATCCGTTGCTGTTTGACTTGAGCTCCACTGCAAAGTCCAATATTCTCTTGCATCCAGCATCTGTTTTGTTCCTGGATTCTTATACTGCTGCCTTCTCAAATAGGAATTTACTTCCCATGGGAGCATCTGCTCCTCCTTTTTGCTGGCCATGAGTAGGGGAAGCAACAATGCTGTAACAACCATACATGACACAGGAGGAGGAAAGCAGTTGATGAGGATGGTCATTCCCTGCATGGTAGATTCCTCACAATCTACTGCATTCTGGTGTAACATCATGCCCAGAGGAGAAGTGCAATCATGGTCTTACAGGTTTTGCAAATGCTAGAGCAACAGACTGAATTAAGTCCACCTATCTACTTAATTTTCTTGTTCAGTTGTCATGACTCGTTCCTTTGTTAGCATCTCTCTGCAGTATATGTTGTGACAGTCTAACTGTTCCCTTATACACTATGTGGGTTTTGAATTTCCCCCCCCCCACAAAGAAAACCAGAAAACCATTAAGTATATTATTATTTCTAAAGGTGGAAATATTTATTATCCTAGCCTGCTGATCAGATAAAAAAATATATAATTCTGAGGATGAATGAACAGCTGTTTCCATTCCTCTAGAAACAGGAAAAAAAAAAAAAAGCAGGAAGATAAAGCTATCCATGAGTTTTCTTTTATGTGCATATACTCACTTTGGGAGAGGGGTAGGAGAGAAGTTTTTCAAGATTCACATGCTACAGTTGTCATTTCCTCACCTGCTCCTCCACCACCTGTTCCTCTGCACAGTAATTTATTATTATATTAATTGGATTTGTACTAGCATCAGTTGCACCACCCAGATGATCTGCATCACTTCATCAACAGCCCTTGTGTATTTTGGAGACTCAAGGCTGCTACAAAGTGTCCCAGTTTCACCCTTACACTGAAGACCCATATACCTGAGAGGCATCCTAAGGGTGTTTTGTACACTACTCCTTCTTCCTGCTTTCCTTTTCCCAGGGCTGACCTGATGTCTCTGCTGGGATGGCTGGAAAAGCTCACAGGAGCCCTCTTGTTATTCAGATTTGGCACAACAGGGACTGTAGCATGCATTGCACCAAACTTATGTACCTAGTGTTGCCTTGCCCAAGAACTGCCTGACAGATGTGGAGTCAAGTACATGGCACTGCATTTCTACATTAGTTACAAAGGTCCCTGTTGAATTTCAGTCTGACCTGAAATCTTGAGAGTGACCATATGGCTGCCCTCCACAGCCAAGGTTACTGCCTTTGGATTCAGTTGACTCTTCAGATTTGAGTAGCCTAATTAAATCTGCCCACTTCTCCACGTAGATAATTATCAGTCTTTCTATTACTCATGTTACCGCACAACATCCCCTCTCGATGACTTTATTCATTTCAGACAGGGACAGCAGGTGCCAGATGGCAAACTGATGCTGTGTGATGCACAGTATTTCTATCACTTGGTGCTTAGAGTTTCACCTTGCTTCTGTGCGTTAGCCTGATGGGGATGATTGCTTTGGTTCACTCTAATAAGCTCTGGAGCACGGGAAGTGATGGTGTGTCATTGCTTTGGAGGAGCAGTTTAAAGGCAATGAACATTGTTACTGTCTATATGAAAAGGGACAGGCTGTAGCCTCTTAGACTTGCGAGGAAAGGAACGGATTTTATGTCTGCTCTTTTATGTATCAGTTTTCAATTTCAATGAGTATATTAAGTGCTCTTTACACTAGGCTACAATTTACTAAAAGAACCCTGACTCAAGGTTTAATTATATAGGCCACATTTTTTCCTTATAAGGAAGTTCAACAAAAATAGGTGGTGTTCACTACTTACTGATGATATTAGCAGCTACACAGAAAGCTGCAGTGGCCACTAGAAGGTGCATTTTGCATTTTGCAATCTTCAGTACACTTAGCAACCAAAGAGAATGGGTGGGGGTGAGTCTGTTTTCCTTCGGAAATTGTAGATTACATGAAAAAAAAGAAAAAGAAAGAAATTGAAACATGAATAGACAAAGACTTTGTTTATTTATTGCCAGGAGAGACCCATTAGGATTCAGTGCAGTGTTTCCATGGCATCCCAGAGACATAAACAGAAAATACAGGCTAATGTATTCAGTCAGACAGAGATTTTAAAGTCTAATGCACAATCTAAATATATATCACATATGCCCACTATTTATTTATCTATTCTATACGCTGCAGTGAGACGGAGAACTTGTTAACTATTCCAGGGCTCTAATCCATTTACAAATGTGTCCCCTGCAGATGCTCAGTACTTGTGTGGGATATATGTAGGCAGTGTAACTTGGTTGCCTTTCAGTTTCCTCTCATTTCTCTCTATACCATTCTCCACCTTGTTACTATCCTCATATCTGTGTCTCTGCAGCATATCTGGTTAGGAAGGCCAAATAAAATTCAAAGATTCAGTCCTTCAGGACTAGATGCTGCTTAATCCCTTTTTTCTAGTGGGCTAAATAACCCTGCCTGTTTGTTGAGTGTTTCAATTTATGACTACAAATGTTAAGACTTGTGCCATTTCTCTCTCTTTGGTTTAAAAATACCTTTTTGAAAACTGAACAAAAGGTCTAAGCAGGATTGCCCTTTCCTCCCTGCAACCCATAGTTTAGCTTCACTGCACAACAATTACAGGAGTGCTTTTTACAACCAAAATGTTATGAATGTGGTAGAGCTGACATCACCTCCCCTGCCATCAGATTTTCACCTGTTTACATGAGGTTTGAGTGAATCTTCTTGGTAATGTTGCAAAATGTCTGGGCGGGTATGCCAGACAGAAAAATTACCTTGGAGGAAGCATTTTAGGCTTTCTTTCTTGTGTGAGGTCTTCTGGTTTGTGAAATCACCTCCCAAGGGATGTGGTGTAGGCCCATTGCTGCTTATGCCATTTAAAACCCTAGTAGAGAGAGTGTTGGAGAATACCACAAAAGGCGTAGTCTGGACTTGTCAAATCAACAAATAAAATAGGACCCTGTTGCACAGAGATCCTTTTGAATGGGACTCTTAATTTGAATAAAAGCCTTGATTCATATAAATTACCTACAAGCATTTAGAGATTCTCTGGGTTTTGTTAAATATTTTTTCAATTAAAAGGAGTGTACTAATCCCACAAGTTTAGAAACAAAACTTTTCTTCATGCCATTGTTCCTTGTAAAATCATTCAACTTCTAATCAGAAAGTAGTGGCTTAGATAACCTGCAGACTGCATGAAAGGTTAAGGTACCATCTAAATATCATTTTCCCAAACCAGTAACTCCCCTTGCATCCTGGGGTTGCAGTGATCTGCTATAGGTCTATTGTGGCATTTTGGATTATCAGATCTGAGACTGGGGGGGAATTCAGACACACCATGAATTCTCATTTGGGTCAGGGCTTTCCTTCATTTCTGAGCCTGAAGGCTCTGAGGTCCCCAGCTGTGAGATCAACCATGTCTCTCAGAGTGTGGAGTGATTTGTAGCTGTCAGGTAAACTGCTAGGAGAATGGGTAGGTTTCTGGTTAGCATCTGCCTACCTTTTAGTAAGATTTTGCCAAAGCTTAGGTTTTTTTGAACAGGAAACAACTTTGAATGAAAAGTCATCACATTGGAAATATTGCAACCACTGTTAATTCTTGTTTTTAATGGCACCTTTGTTAAACACTGATTCATAGTGCTGTGGTAAAGCTACAGAAGAGCTATTTTGCATACAATTACTTCCCTTTTCTTTTGGAAAGGGAAATTTCCATTCCCTGGGAAAAATATACTTTGGCAATGAGCAGAAGTAACTCAGGGTGCTTTCTCAGGCAGTCTATTTCTCATGAGATCAGTACATTTGAGATGGGCAGTGGAACAGACAATGGAAAATGGTTACACAAAGGAGGACAGAAAGAAAAAAAAGAAAACAGACTTGGATGGTCGCAGTGAATACCTGTGTAGTCCAGAGGATTTCTGCTTAAATCCTTGGCAGGAAAATATAGAGGTACATTTGTAAATGTTTTTTGACCTTCTTTTCTGGTATCAAAGGAAAAAAAAAAGGATTAAACTCAAAGAGCAAGGGAAAGTAGAAAAAGGCATGTGGGGAGGTAGGTGGGAACACAAATGAAGGAACAAAAATGTTAAAGGACTTTTGTGAAAGAGTGGAAAGGGAGCTGAGAGAAGTAAAAAACATTCATACTCTGAAAGAGATCTTGCAATTGTTCACCGCCATTTTTTCTATTTACACATAATAGTTTCAGAACAGAAACTATTCTGACAGGATTTTATGATCTGACTTGATAATATTTTATTTAAACAAAATTTATTATAAGTAAATTATGACTTTTTTATAAATAATTAAGCATAATTAAATAAGTATTCCATTGTAAATATAATTTATTTAAAATAAAAAAAAATTAAAGTTTATTTAGAGGATTCTTTTGTCCTTCTGAGAGAACCTGAGGAGAAAGCACCGTACAACATAAAGCATAGCTTGCATATGAGACAAAAATGCTCCTTCTGCAGCAGGCTGTTACAGAAAAAGTATTCTTGAGAAGTTTTGGAATCCAACCAATAATCCAGACTGGCCTTATTATTTGTGTTGTAAAGTACAAACTGTCTCCTCCTTAAACTAACAAGATTTAGCTTTGTTGGTCTCTTGCATAATCTACTGCTGGATCAAGTGTGCTCTTATAAACATCCAAGACAATACTACTGAAATTGATTCTGTTTGTGCCACTTGCATTACAAGGTTAAAGTTGCACAGTAAAAATATCACAAAAGGTGAACTTGTACAACGACGTCCAGTGAGATTTGTAACTGCAACTGAGTTTAGTATTCTGTTTCTGGACCAAGTTGACAAAGACAGCTCAGGAGAGAAGACTGGATCTTATAACTAAACCCATTGAGTTTTCTTGCAAAAGAAATATAAGACCTTCAGAAACATATTCAGAGGAGCAGCAAAGTTGCATCAACATTTTCTCTGGGCTATGTGATATCTGATAAGACTATATACTGCACTGTTGAAAGCTGGAGTACTCTCACAGGACTGACTGGGATGGTTCTTCTGCCTGTGTGGGCTGCTGAGTCTCTGGAATTAGGAGATACTAACTTGAGCTAAGTAATACTGCTAACACAGCTACCGTTGCTGCTACTAATATTACAGATAATGAAAACATTATCAGTTTGCCATGGAATTAATACTTTGGGAACGACATAAGCCCTGTTTCTATACAACAACACAGAGAGGAATATCTGGGTCTGCAGAACATTGGGCTGGGTATGAGACTGACATTAAACTTAAGCAAAGTGGGCAGGTGGCTTGGATTGCTGGGTTTGAGGTGGCTGTTGCTAGTCATCTCAAATCTCCTTGCCCACCTCTCACTTCACTTCTGTCAGTGAGAAACTGGTTCTCCAGTGATACCCTCGGTGTCTCCATCTCTGTGGGTGCTGATCACCTCTGCGCAGCCTTTGACTTGCCCATCACTGTCTGATCAGAGAGATCCTGGCCCACAGTACCTCAGATAAGACAGATTCAATTTTGATGTGAGCTTTCTTTTTGCGGGAGTTACTTGCTGCAACCTGTGGAAGGCCTTGAGCTGGGCCTGGCTGCAAGACTCCAATATTTTCTGATTCTAAAATAATGGAGAAATTTAGAAAGTCAACTTAATGCTGATATACAAAAGTGAAAAAGATGGTAGCCCTATGGCTTTATTTCTAGCTTCAAATATGTAGGCCTAAATCTAGTTAAAAATTAGCTAGACGTTTCCATTTAAGGAAATTGTTTTAATTTATTCAAAGAGGATGTCAAGATTTAAGCACTCTGGAATAAAATCAAGATATGAGTGCATCAAACATTTGTCATACAAACTAATATTTTGAATGTTATTTTTATTGCATTCTTGAAACAAGTGGACAACAGAGAAACAGATCAAAAGATTTCCTATCTTTATACTGCCTTAATTGTGATAACTATGATATTGTCGTTGCCTTTTGAAGAGAAATGAACCATTGCTACCACCTGCCTATTAGAGCATCCTATATAGATTAGTTATCATTTCAAATTATAAGTACTATGTATTATGCACTGTTAAATATTTAAACACTCAATTACTAATTGTGGTGGGTTGACCCTGGCTGGATGCCAGATGCCCACCAAAGCCCACTCTATCACCCCCCTCTTCAGCAAGATGGGGAGGGGAGAAAATAAGACGGAACACAAAAAAACAAACTCATGGGTTGAGACAAAGGCAGTTTAATTGAAGCAAAGCAAAGCTGCGAGCCCAGAAACAAAAGAACAAAATATTTATTCTCTACTTTTCACAATTGTATTAGTTTTGGCCTGGAAAAGTGTTAAGTTTATCCATAGTAGCTTGTATTCAGCTATGATTTGGATTTGTGATGAAAACACTGTTGATAACACCGGGATGTTGTGATCCAGCACTGCTTTACAGAGCACCAAGGCCTTTTTTGCCTCTCAGACTGCCTCCCTCCCCCCCCTTTGTAATTATTAATTGGTCTTTATCTGTACCCACGAGTTTTTGCACTTTTACCCTTATAATTCTTCCCCCATCCCACTGAGGCGGGCAGTGAGCAAGTGACTGTGTGGTGCTCAGCTGCCTACTGGGGATAAACCACAACAGTAATGCACGTTTGGCACCTCATTACTGTGTCCTCTACGGAGTGAACAAACTGGTTACCTATGAGACTCTACTGTAATCTCTCAGCGGAAACTACAAGGATTAGATTTCCACAGGTTTGCCTCTGTCTGCCCTACAAAGGTTATACTGTCATTTGTATACTATCATACATCATATCATGCTATATTGCATTCCTAAATGACCTCATCTGCCCTCAGGCAAATGCCCTAGACCACACAACACCTATCTTCATCAACACGATAATATAAAAACCTCATTCTGATAACTGTGTCCCACTATCTTGGGCACAGTGAAAAAAAAATGTTCTCAGATAAAATCCCAGTATTGACTTCAAAGCACAGAGCTGAGCACTTAGAAGAGCTGGTCAGTGTGTGGACCACACAGAGCTGTGCAGTGTGTGGACCTGAATGGTCAACCACATTGAGATTTATTTCCAAAGAAGACATGAGCCAGCCTCTACCAGTTGGCCCCAGAACAGGGCTTAACATTCTCCATCAGAAAAATCCAGTGGTGTAGACCTAGCTTTAGTGTTTGCCATTGTTATATTGTGTATTCTATCAGTATTTTTTTTCTCATGCTGCTAAAAAGTTTTAGTTAATTTAAGTGTGCAACTATAGAGAGCACAGTTTTAGTCCAAACATACAAATGGGGCAATGTTTCTGTAATCACTTGACATTGAGTATCCTATTGAAATACTTTTTTTATTTATTTATTACACTACTAAGTAATTTGGAACTCTGTTCATACCTCTGTCTGTCCTTTTTTCTGCATAGACTGTTAAATGACCATATTGCGGAATCACAGAATCACAGAATGTTGGGGAT